>NW_026859619.1:0-72897 GCF_026571515.1 Ruditapes philippinarum | reverse complement strand
CATGATACCACATATCATCTTATTTCACAGCAAAACTCAGCAAATTTAAATACAATGTATAGAACAAGAGCTGTCGGTAGGACAGCAACGCTCGACTATTCTTAGTGCTTGATAGTAAAAAAAATGCTTGATAGAGTTACCTCCTCCTATTTACAGGTTGGGGTCATGATGGTGAACAAGTGTGCAAAGTTTCAAAGCCATATGTCAATGGACTTTGAAAATATTTGAACTATTACAAAAACTTTAACGTAAATTCTAAGTCGAAAAAGGGGCATAATTCTGTCAAAATGCTAGATACAGTTACCTCCTCCTGTTTACAGGTTGGGGTCATGATGGTGAACAAGTGTGCAAAGTTTCAAAGCCATATGTCAATGGACTTTGAAAAAATTTGAACTATTACAAAAACTTTAACGTAAATTCTAAGTCGAAAAAGGGGCATAATTCTGTCAAAATGCTTGATAGAGTTACCTCCTCCTGTTTCCAGGTTGGGGTCATGATGGTGAACAAGTGTGCAAAGTTTCAAAGCCATATGTCAATGGACTTTGAAAATATTTGAACTATTACAAAAACTTTAACGTAAATTCTAAGTCGAACAAGAGCTGTTGGTAGGACAGCAACGCTCGACTATTCTTAGTGCTTGATAGTAAAAAAAAAATGCTTGGTACAGTTACCTCCTCCTGTTTACAGGTTGGGGTCATGATGGTGAACAAGTGTGCAAAGTTTCAAAGCCATATGTCAATGGACTTTTAAAAAATATTTGAACTATTACAAAAACTTTAACGTAAATTCTAAGTCGAAAAAGGGGCATAATTCTGTCAAAATGCTTGATACAGTTACCTCCACCTGTCTACAGGTTGGGGTCATGATGGTGAACAAGTGTGCAAAGTTTCAAAGCCATATGTCTATGGACTTTGAAAATATTTGAACTATTACAAAAACTTTAACATAAGTGGTTACCCAGACGCTCGGGTGACTGCAATAGCTCTACTTATTCTTATCGAATAGTCGAGCTACAAAATCAATGTATTTACCTTGTATTTCTCTCGTATTGCTGCACACTTGATATTCAATAAGCTTTATGTACCATTTGTTTATATTATGTTTTTGTTTGCTCTTGTTGTTAGTAGCTTTTCACTTTGCTTTCTTGTGTTTTTTAATCATTGTATGACCTGATGGCAGCAAGTTCGGCTTGTTTTTGTGTGAGCATAGAAAAAACAATGTTATAAGATTTAGTGACAATAATTGAAGCTGAATTTCATGCTGGATATAAATAAGTATTATTAATATTATAAGTCAAGTATGATCTTTTATTTCATATTGCTCAAAAGTATGTTTCAATGTACAAACTTTTCCACGTTAAAGTTGCACAAGTGAGTGCTTTCTATACTAGTAGCTGATATTCATTACATAGTAGTACAAGTGCACTTTCAACAAACATTGTTCTACAGTTTGGAACAAATTACTCATCAATATATTGAGGCTCTTCACATAACACAAATATTAGCAAAATATAGAAACGTCATCATCGTGTGTACATATGTTCTCTTAAGTAACAGGCTGGATGTTTGGTTGTTTTTGTGAGCATAGATGTTGCATGTATGCTTAAGACAACAACATGCTTCTTCATTATCCCTCATGTACGGACTCAATAAAACCGAGTCTGCAATTCTTATGTTATTTTGTTGCGATTGATGCTTCCGAGGGAACACTTTGTTTCAAGAATTTTGTACTTCACAACAGCAGGTCTCAATTGCCGTGTGGCAGCCGTAAAAAGTTGCCCCGTACTTCACTTCAGTGTTGTTATACTTTCTGGTCCTTCGGGATCATTCGTGAGGGATGTTGCACTTATTCATTATCCCTCATGTACGGACTCAATCAAACCGAGTCTGCAATTCTTATGTTAGTTTGTTGTGATTGATGCTTCCGAGGGATCACTTTGTTTCCAGAATTTTCAGTCCAAGAGTTGTGTAAAGAAGTGACATTATTATTCACGTTTTAGAAAAAATAAAGATGACTTTGACAGGACCGTCATTATAAGCTTTGCCAAATACTGTAAATGAATTTATAATTGATACAGATTCATCAAATTAGTAGTTATTTCGGGGGAGTTAATCCAGGTGCAAGAAGGATAGAAAAAAGTTTTTGCTTTTGGGAGTTATTTTCTAACTCATGAGCAAAGGATTATGTGTTACTTGTAGGGAGCTATTGACCTGACTAAGAGGAGGGGGAGATGTGCAGCAGCTATTCGATTAGCTTATTTCTGTTCAGTCAGGTCTCTAAGTATAAGCAGAGTAAAATCCTTCATGAGCAAGTTTTATCAGCAATTGTTATCGGATACAGCAAGTTTCTTCTATAAGATCGGATTCGAGTATGCGTCAGGCATATTGGCCCTATCCCATAATAGGCATATAGCCATACAGGAAGGCCGAAATCTAAGGATCTGGAAGGGGCCACTCCTTCCAGTTGTTCTGGTAGCGAGTGGTTATTAGTGACTAGGAAAATTAGGGGGGATCTCACCAATACAATAGAAGAAGAGAAAGTGAAATAGGGAGGGGGAAGTTGTAGTTGTGGCGAGTCACAGCTCTTGTTAAACCCCTCTTGTTACTTGCAAGAGGATGGGAAATCCCTTAACATAACCATCACTATAATATTATCTTTGCATAATGCGGGCTCCATTAATGATGTTGTTTCAATCCACAAATTCTTCAGACGCGGAGACTGTTCCAAACAAGTGCCGTTGGTTTTTGTAGCCATGTCAAGACGCAGCAGTCAAGACTACGAAAAAGTGTTTAAATAAAGATGGTAATTCTAATTACTTAAACACTAGTGATACATAATATTATTCACTATCTCACACAAAAACATTATTTTTGATAAACATTTTTTTCATTATTTACAGGCATTAGGTTTGACCATTGTCATGATTGAGTACTTTCAGGATCGCGGCACGTACACGACAGTCCGCACGTTGTTTTGCCTTCCCTTTCTACCAGCAGAACATAATGAGGACGTGTTTTCGAGTTTGGAGGATCTCAATACATCCGACCAACTAGAGCCTTTGTTTTTGTACATCAGAATGACCTGGCTCCAGTCAACTGTTTGGATTGTTGAGAACTGGTCTGTCTTCGGACAGTCAGTTCGCACAAACAATGACTGCGAATGTAAAATTAAATCATTTTATTGTGATTTTATTATATAGGTTTCACATTAATACAAAATTATACATAAACAAGATATGTTTGTAAAACATGTATGCCCCCTATCAGCAGCCAATTAGTCATGTGATAAGGTTATTATGCATGACTTCTGACCCAGTGATCAAACAATTAATAAGGGTTATCAAGTATCTACTGGTCATGACCTTAACCTTTGACCCCTTGACCCAAAACTCAATAGGGGTCATCTGCTGGTCACGACCAATCATCATACAAAGTCTGAAGTTCCTAGGCCTAAGCGTTTTTAGTTAATTGATCGGAAACCGTTTTTACCTTCAAGTTCAATGTGATCTTGACCTTTGACCCCTTGACCCCAAAATCAATAGGTCATCTGCTGGTCATGACCAATCACCATACCAAGTTTGAAGTTCCTAGGCCTAAGGGTTCTTTAGTTATTGATCGGAAACCGTTTTAACATACAAGGTCAATGTGAACTTGACCTTTGACCCCAAAATCAATAGGGGTCATCTGCTGGTCATGACCAATCACCATGCCAAGTTTGAAGTTCCTAGGCCAAAGCGTTCTTTAGTTATTGATCAGAAACCGTTTTTACTTACAATGTCAATGTGACCTTGACCGTTGACCCCTTGATCCCAAAATCAATAGGGGTAATCTGCTGGTCATGACAAATCACCTTACCAAGTTTGAAGTTCCTAGGCCTAAGCGTTCTTAAGTTATTGATCGGAAACCGTTTTTACTTACAAGGTCAATGTGACCTTGACCTTTGACCCATTGACCCCAAAATCACAAGGGGTCATCTGCTGGTCACGACCAATCATCATACAAAAGTTTGAAGTTCCTAGGCCTAAGCCTTTTAAGTTAATTGATTGGAAACCGTTTTAACATACAAGGTCAATGTGACCTTGACCTTTGACCCCTTGACCCCAAAATCAATAGGTCATCTGATGGTCATGACCAATCACCATACCATGCTTGAAGTTCCTAGGCCAAAGGGTTCTTAAGATATTGATTTGAAAGCATTTTTACCTACAAGGTCAATGTGACCTTGCCCTTTGACCCCTTAACCCCAATATCAATAGGGGTCATCTGCTGGTCATGACCAATCACCATACCAAGTTTGAAGTTCCTAGGCCTAAGGGTTCTTAAGTTATTGATCGGAAACCGTTTTTACCTAAGAGGTCAATGTGACCTTGACCTTTGACCCCTTGACCCCAAAATCAATCGGGGTCATCTACTGATCATGACCAATCACCATATCAAGTTTGAAGTCCCTAGGCCTAAGGGTTCTTTCGTTATTGATCAGAAACCGTTTTTACCTACAAGGTCAATGTGACCTTGACCTTTGACCCCTTAACCCCAAAATCAATAGGGGTCATCTGCTGGTCATGACCAATCACCATACCAAGTTTGAAGTTTCTAGGCCTAAGGGTTCTTTTGTTATTGATCAGAAACCGTTTTTACCCAAGAGGTCAATGTGACCTTGACCTTTGACCCCTTGACCCCAAAATCAATAGAGGTCATCTACTGATCATGACCAATCACCATACCAAGTTTGAAGTTCCTAGGCCTTAAAGTTCTTTAGTTATTGATCGGAAACCGTTTTTGCTTACAAGGTCAATGTGACCTTGACCTTTGACCCCTTGACCCCAAAATCAATAGGGATCATCTACTGATCATGACCAATCACCATACCAAGTTTGAAGTTCCTACGCCTTAAGGTTCTTTAGTTATTGATCGGAAACCGTCATTGCTTACAAGGTCAATGTGACCTTGACATTTGACCCCTTGACCCCAAAATCAATAAGGGTCATCTACTGGTCATGACCAATCACCGTACCAAGTTTGAAGTTCCTAGGCCTTAAGGTTCTTTAGTTATTGATCGGAAACCGTTTTTGCTTACAAGGTCAATGTGACCTTGACCTTTGACCCCTTGACCCCAAAATCAATAGGGGTCATCTACTGGTCATGACCAATCACCATACCAAGTTTGAAGTTCCTAGGCCTAAGGGTTCTTTAGTTATCACTCGGAAACCATTTGGTCTACGGACCGACGGACCGCAAGTGCAAAGCAATATACCCCCTTTTCTTCGAAATGGGGGCATAATAAATAATAAGCCAAGGGGCTACGCAAAAAGTTCAAACATCTTCACCCTATCCTTTGTTTTTAAAATTTGTTTAATATATATGTACGTATATGATAAATTTATGTATTATAAAACGTTCTTTCTTTTACAGGTTGGCATCGTCGCCTGAACACACGTGCAGGTGTCTCGCCTCCATTCTTCACTTTGGTGAAGCATCTGCACAGAGAGGCAATGGAGGTTGAGGCTCAGATACGCCTATTTTGGAAATGAAGTTAAGGAGACTGCAGAGAGCAACGTACTGCTCAATGCAGTCGAAAATCGTCAGTGCCTGGGAAAGGGAATACTTATTTTTTGTATGAGATAATACGACAATTTCATTTTTTAATTTAATACTTCATACTTTAATTCATTTTAATAATTCATTGATTTTAGCATTTTATATAGTATCATTTAATAGAGAGAAAAAAGTAAAGTAAAGAATTTGGCATAAATGTGTCATAATACTAGGAAACTATAATACTTGTGAAACTAGGCCTGCTAAACTTCTCTGTGACCTTCATTATTATTTATTTAAGTTCTAAATGCATGAAGTGGAAGGACAGAATGTTTCCTACATAAACCCCTCACAATCCAACCTTTGATTGGCGGGGACATAATATAAGATTTAAGTCAAAGTCAAACAAAAGCTTAAATCTTTAGATTGTGTTCTGCTACAATCATTACCTAACATGTATTTCTGCAGGCAGAATATAAAAAATCCTTCTATTACATGATTCAGTCATTGCCAGCAAAGACGGTAAAGATGATTTTAAACAAGAGCTGTCGGTAGGACAGCACGCTCGACTATTCTAAGTGTTTGATAGTAAAAGAGTCTTGATAATGTTAAATTTTTTAAGTTCACAAAAGAGCTAATTTTTTTTTTATATATTTTTTTTTATAAATTCATGTTATAGGCCTTAGAGAGTGTCTAATTATACAGTAATGGCTTGACTTTTCGGAAGGTAATGTCACAAGGGTGTTTTATTGAGTATAATAATACTAATTACCTATGAATACATGAATTTGACAGAAAAGGTACAAAGGCTTGTTATTAAGATGTTTTATCAAGTAAATCACTGCTTTATTATTATGAATGCATAAAATTGTCCCAAAAAAGGCACAAACCCTTCAGTAGTTATTGAGATAACAGCTTACAAGCAAAACTTTACCGTGAATTTCTATGTTGAAAAATGGGAGAAAAATAAGCCTAAATGCAAGATAGAATTATGGATCTTTGTCAGTGACCTACAATTATGACCCTAAATGCATATGTGAAGTTTTAAATAAATATCTTTAATAGTTATTGAGATATATAAAACTTGCATGTAAGCATTAACCAAGAGACTAAGTAGAAAAGGGGATATGAATCAGCCTTAATGCAAGATAGAGTTATGGAACTTGGTCAGTGACATACAATTATGACCCTCAATTATGACCCTAAGTGCATGTGTAAAGTTTCAAGTAAATATCTTTGAAGACCTTTAACCAAAATTTCTAAGTTTCAAAGGGGCAAATAATTCTGTAAATATTGCAGGCAGAGTTATGCAATTTTGCAAACTGGTGTACATTGTTACTATAAAAAAGTATTTTAAATTTCAATTGAATACCTCAAGCAGTAATTGAGATATTTGACTTTACAAAAAAACTTTAACAAAAATTTCTAAGTTAAAAAGGGGCATAATTATGTCAATATTGTAGGCAGAGTTATCCAACTTGTCAATCTGATGTACCTTGTTACTATAAATAAGTATTGTAAGTTTCAATTGAATATCTCAAGCAATAATTGAGATATTTGACTTTACATAAAACTTTAACCAAAATTTCTAAGTTAAAAGCGGCATAATTCTGTCAATATTGTAGGCAGAGTTATCCAACTTGTCAATCTGATGTACCTTGTTACTATAAATAAGTACATGTATTGTAAGTTTCAATTGAATATCTCAAGTAATAATTGAGATATTTGACTTTACAAAAAACTTTAACCAACGCAGACGCCGACACGGACGCTGACGCCGACGCCGGGGCGACTACAATAGCTCTCATATTCTTCGAATAGTCGAGCTAAAAGAGCACTATATATACGGTGGTTGTTTGTCTGTTAAATAACACATTTTAATAAATAGGGGCATAACACCTAAAATATTGCTTTCAGGACAATGACATATCCACAACGAAATCATTATCTTGAACCAGTTCAAATTGTAGTTCATTTACATGTATAACAAACAAAGAAAACGTTTCTGTCCCGTTAAAAGAAAGTCAAGAAAGGACATTTTATACATATCCATTTTTGGTTGTGATTTAGTCAACAAGGAGAACAAACACAATTTAAGTTAAAAATAATCATTTTTCATTTTCAGGCCGTGTTTTTATAACACAAGAATGGAACTATTATAATAATAAAATAGTGTCATAATAAATTAATGACCACAATGGCGATAATTGAATAATACGAAAAATTATAAGTAATTTTTTTAAAGCATGCGCATGTAATGAATATTATGGAGAAGAGAAGCATACAAGAAATTATTCTAGGCAACAGCACTGAACAGTCCCAGTGTTACTTTCGTAACTCTATGATTGTATGTAACTGTACGGGAAACGGCTTCACGGGGACACACTGTGAGACGAGTAAATAAATTTATAATCAACATACTATTTGAAGAATTTCAAAAGACGCTTTCAATTTCCAAAGTAATGTGTCCGGAAATTTTCAAAATTTGTTCTATGTACAAATTTACATACACTTCGTATGATCTTATGATGTGATATTAAATAGTTATTCCTTATAAAATTTAAGAAGTTTATATTATATTTAAAATGAAAAGATCATAATTTATTTATACCATCAATATGTGTCAAAAAGGAAACGAACTTACTGTCCAGTTTCAATCTATTGAATGTCTATGAATGTACATTGAATGATTATGGTGTAACAAAATAGGTGTAGGAATTTCGTACAAAATATCATTGAGCAAATATGTTCAATGAAATCATTTAAGGTATTACCACCCTAAAGGCCACTATAAGGAACTTCAAAAGAGCTGTCACAGGAGACAGCGAAGTTCGACTAATAAAATACTGGACGCAGTAAGGAAGACAAAACTATGAAAGAAAATCAATTATATATAATTATGTTTTAATTTATAGTAAAAAATAACGTTTGTTAACATAAATACCAATATCAAGGGGAATATTTCTAGAAATAGCCACGCTAGAGTTATGAACCTTGTCACACAACATGTGTATAATGATAAGAAATGTATATTTGAAGTTTGAAGTAGATACCTTAAAAAGTAAAGAAGTTATAATATTTCTTAAAGAAAATCTTAAGTTCAAAGAGAGATAAATATCTGTAAATATTGCGTTAAGAGTTATGAACATTGTCACAAAAAATGTAATTGATGATAAGAAGCTTGAGTTAGATACCTTTAAAAAAGTTATAGTAAAAAATATCATTTTTTTCTAGTATAAAATCTAAGTTTATTGGAAGATAATTCTTGC
Organism: Ruditapes philippinarum; assembly: GCF_026571515.1. Classification (NCBI taxonomy): domain Eukaryota; kingdom Metazoa; phylum Mollusca; class Bivalvia; order Venerida; family Veneridae; genus Ruditapes; species Ruditapes philippinarum. The sequence goes on along the minus strand of NW_026859619.1, from coordinate 64,094 downwards.
AATATTGGTGCTAGAGTTATGACCCTTGTCACATAACATGTGGATGATGTTAAGGCACATATATTTGAAGTATGAGTTTGATCCTTTAAGAAGTAAAGAAGTTACAGTAAAAACTAGTATTTTTTAAGGAAAGTTCTAAGTTCAAGGGGAGATAAATCTAAAAATATTGGTGCTGGAGTTATGAACCTGAAACATAAGATGGGGATGATGATAAGGTACATATATTTGAAGTATGAGGTTGATCCTTTAAGAAGTAAAGAAGTTACAGTAAAAAAAATAGTATTTTTAAGGAAAGTTCTAAGTTCAAGGGGAGATAAATCTGAACTAGAAATGTGTCCATAGGACACGGGTGCCCCAACCGCGCCACTGTTCTGTCAATCTTTTTACTAAGTCAAGGGAAATAACTCTACAAATACTGGATAAATCCACAAGCGAAACCCCAGGTGCAAATCTAAATATGCTGAGCAACCTGCCCATAAGGTTTAATGACTATGTCAAATCCTTTTTGAGTAACTTGCGACACAAGTTGAAAATTGCAAAAATTCTCTAAGTAAAGGGCAATAACTCTAAAAATACTACATAAATCCAGACAAAAATACCTGGTGCACAACTGCACATGCTGATCAATATTCCTGTAAAGTTACATGACTCTAGGTCGAGCACTTTTTGAGTTACGTGCGACACATGTTGAAAATTGCAAAATTTTACTAAGTCAAGGGCAATTACTCTGAAAATACTAAAGATATCCACACGAAAATACCCAGGTGCACAACTACACATGCTGATCAACATTCCTGTAGAGTTTCATGACTCTAGGACAAATACTTTTTAAGTTACGTGCGACACAAGTTGAAAATTGCAAAATTTTACTAAGTCAAGGGCAATAACTCTGAAAATACTGAAAATATCCACACAAAAATACCCAGGTACACAACTACACATGCTGATCAACATTCCTGTAAAGTTTCATGACTCTAGGTCAAATACTTTTTGAATTACATGCGACACAAGTTGAAAATTGCAAAGTTTTACTAAGTCAAGGGCAATAACTCTGAAAATACTAAAAATATCCAGACGAAAATACCCAGGTGCACAACAACACCCACTGATCAACATTCCTGTAAAGTTTCATGACTCTAGGTCAAATACTTTTTGAGTTACGTGCGACACAAGTTGAAAATTGCAAAATTTTACTAAGTCAAGGGCAATAACTCTGAAAATACTAAAAATATCCACACCGAAATACCCAGGTGCACAATTTCACATGCTGATCAACATTCCTGTAAAGTTTCATGACTCTAAGTCAAGTACTTTTTGAGTTACATGCGACACAAGTTGAAAATTGCAAAATTTTACTAAGTCAAGGGCAATAACTCTGAAAATACTAAAAATATCCACACAAAAATACCCAGGTACACAACTACACATGCTGATCAACATTCCTGTAAAGTTTCATGACTCTAGGTCAAATACTTTTTGAATTACATGCGACACAAGTTGAAAATTGCAAAGTTTTACTAAGTCAAGCACTAACAAAGTTCTATGCTCCTGCGTTTATGAATAAATTATGCAAATGAGCCAGGTTGAGTCGCCATGTTGGAGTTTCGGTAAGCGTGTTGGAAATTGCTACCTGTTCGTTTTGAAAGCTCGTCCTAACTTACAGTTTCTTTGAATGTAGGAAAACTTGGTTTTGTTTGATTGCATAATGAATGATATTTATTACAAAATAAATATAATAAAAATCGATCAATCAATAATTGCATACGAGCTTTATAAAGTCAATTTAATTCGTCAGAATAATAAGGTTCTGTTGCAGGGTATCGGTAAAAGACTGCTTTTTTTCCCGTTTTTGAAATTTATTTGAACACGGAGACAATTTTTCTCAAACAGGTTTATGAATATACTTTACGTTGCAACAGTGTTAAACGTGTGTCCATTGCTTATTTAAATTGTCTAAGAAGTTAAATCTGTTTGTTTACATGTAAATGTGTACCGTCATTTTGACCGACTGGAATAAAAACTACTATGACGGTGATAATACCGGATATGTAATGAAAATTACGCCGTGTAGTGCAAAGTTTTGGACATTGCAATTAAAATTAACGCTTACGTTGATTCAAACTGTTCCTTGTCGGCAAAATTGAAACCGAAAGTAGTGGTTGTTCTAGAATTTAATCGAATAAAATGGGTGGGATTTAACCACCGCGCATGCCCTGTGCGAACGTATTGTTTACATCCGGTCGTAGCATAGGGTAAGAGTGCAAACTTTGTTAGTGTCAAGGGCAATAACTCTGAAAATACTAAAAATATCCAGACGAAAATACCCAGGTGCACAACTACACATGCTGATCAACATTCCTGTAAAGTTTCATGACTCTAGGTCAAATACTTTTTGAGTTACGTGCGACACAAGTTGAAAATTGCAAAATTTTACTAAGTCAAGGGCAATAACTCTGAAAATACTAAAAATATCCACACGGAAATACCCAGGTGCACAACTACACATGCTGATCAACATTCCTGTAAAGTTTCATGTCTCTAGGTCAAATACTTTTTGAGTTACGTGCGACACAAAAGTGAACGGACGGACGGACAGAAGGACGGACGGACGTACTTAGCAGACGTGTTTGTGGGGTTATTCCTTTGATCTCTTAACCCCACAAGAGCAAATTTTTTTAACCCCATAAGAGCATTTTTAACCACATAATACATGTCTCTACGGAATGAACCCCATACAGAGTGCCTGTACATAAACCTAAACCTCATAATGTAGCTCTCGTCTGCTCGGACAGACGGACGGACGGACGGACGGACGGACAAGGGTAAATCTAAATGCCCGCCACTAACGTGGGGGCACAAAAAAGTGATGCTAGAGTTATGAACCTTGTAACATAAGATGTGGTTGATGATAAGGAACATATATTTGAAGTTTGAAGTTGATACCTTAAGAAATGACGAAGTTATAGTGAAAAATGTTTTACTGCACCAAAACTTTAATCTGAAATCTGGACGCGGACGCAGGCGCCGGGGCGAGTAGGACAGCTCTCCATATACTTCGTATAGTCGAGCTAAAAATCCTTCTGTTAAATGATTCAGTCAATGCGAGCAAAGACGGTAAAGATGATTTAAAACATGAGGGCCATGATGGCCCTGAGGTCGCTCACCTGTATATAGGCCCCCCCCAACCCCCCCCCCCCAACGTTGCCAGGGCCAATTTAACCCAAGGGCTTTTATTTGCACAAACTTGGTAGACACCCATAAGATGTTTCATGCTAAACATCTAAGCTCTAGCTCATTGGGCTTTTTAAAAGAAGATTTTTTTATATAAGTTTTTACTATACACATATAGTTAAAAACAATGACACCCCTGGGGCCGGGCCAGTTTTGACCCCAGGGCTTTTATTTTTTCAAAGAAGATTTTAAGTTTTTGCTATACACATATAAAGAAAATCAATGACCCCCGGGGCGGGGCCAATTTTGACCCCAGGTCTTTTATTTGAACAAACTTTGTAGACACTCACTAAAAGATGTTTCATGCTTAATATCTTAACTCTAGCTATTTGGGTTTTTTCAAAGAAGATTTTTTAAGTTTTTGCTATACACATATAAGGAAAATCAATTACCCCCGGGACGGTGCCAATTTTGACCCCAGGGCTTTTATTTAAACAAACTTTGTAGACACCTATTAGAACATGTTTGATGCTAAATATCTTAGCCATAGCTTTTTGAGTTCTTTAAAAGAAGATTTTTTAAGTTTTTACTATATGCATATAGGAAAAATCAATGACCCCTCGGGGCGGGGCCAATTTTGATCCCAGGGCTTTTATTTGAACAAACTTGGTAGACACCCATTAGAACATGTTTCATGCTAAATATCTTAGCTCTAACTCTTTTGGTTCTTTAAAAGAAGATTTTTTAAGTTTTTACTATATGCATATAGGGAAAATCAATGACCCCCTGGGGCGGGGCCAATTTTGATCCCAGGGCTTTTATTTGAACAAACTTGGTAGACACCCATTAGAACATGTTTCATGCTAAATATCTTAGCTCTAGCTCTTTGGGTTCTTTAAAAGAAGATTTTTTAAGTTTTTACTATATGCATATAGGGAAATTCAATAACCCCCCCGGGGCGGGGCCAATTTTGACCCCAGGGCTTTTATTTGAACACACTTGGTAGACACTCACTAGAAGATGTTTCATGCCAAATATCTAAGCTCTAGCTCTTATGGTTTTTTAAAAGAAGATATTTAAAGTTTTTTCTTTCGGTTGCCATGGCAACCAGAGTTCTGCATGGAATTAAATTCTTTGAACAATTTTTAAAGGTGACCACCAAAGGAACATTCCTGTGAAGTTTGGATGAAATTGGCTTAGTGGTTTATGAGGAGATGTCATTTAAAGTAAAAGTTTACGGACGGACGGACGCCGGACGGACGCCGGACGAAAAGCGATCACAAAAGCTCACCCTGTCACTTTGTGACAGGTGAGCTAAAAATGCACTATATACGGTGTTTGTTTGTCTGTTAAATAACACATTTTGATAAATAGGGGCATAACACTTAAAAAAATATTGCTTTCAGGACAATGATATATCCACAACGTAATCATTATCTTGAACCAGTTCAAATTGTAGTTCATTCACATGTATAACAAACAAAACAAAATGTTTCTGTCACGTTAAAAGAAAGTCAAGAAAGGACATTTTATACATATCCATTAAAAGGTTGTGATTTAGTCAACAAGTAAAACAAATACAATTTAAGTTAATAATAATTATTTTTCATTTTCAGGCCGTGTTTTTATAACACAAGAATGATATAATTGTGTTATAATAAATTAATGACCACAATGGCGATAAAAGAGGAATACGACAAATTATAAGTAATTTTAAAGCATGCGCATGTAATGAATATTATGGAGAAGCATACAAGGAATTAATCTATTAATACTTTTCAGGCAACTGCACTGAACAGTCCCAGTGTTACTTTCAAAACTCTATGATTTTCTGTAACTGTGCGGGAAACGGATTCACAGGGATACACTGTGAGACAAGTAAATAAATTTATTATCAATATACTATTTGAAGAATTTCAAAAGACACTTTTCAATTTCCAAAGTAATGTGTCCGAAAATTTTCAAAATTTGTTCAATGTACAAATTTACATACACTTCGTATGATCTTATGATGTGATATTAAAATAGTTATTCCTTATAAAATTTAAGAAGTTTATATTATATTTAAAATGAAAAGATCATAATTTATTTACACCATCAAAATGTGTCAAAAAGGAAACGAACTTACTGTCCAGTTTCAATCTATTGAATGTCTATGAATGTACATTGAATGATTATGGTGTTACAAAATAGGTGTAGGCATTTCGTACAAAAATATCATTGAGCAAATATGTTCAATGAAATCATTTGAGGTATTACCACCCTAAAGGGCACTATAAGGAACTAAACAAGAGCTATCACAGGAGACAGCGAAGCTCGACTAATAAAATACTGGACACAGTTAGTAAGACAAAACTATGAAAGAAAAATCAATTATGTATAAGTATGTTTTAATTTATAGTAAACCATAGAAATGTGTCCATAGGACACGGGTGCCCCCACCGTGCCACTGTACTGTCAATCTTATGATTCTAGGTCAAATATCTTTTGAAAACTAAAAATCTTTTACTAAGTAAAGAGCAAGAACTTTACAATTACTGAATAAATCCACAAGCAAACACCAAGGAGCATAAGTACACATGCTGACCAACATTCTTGAAAATTTTCAGGCCTACAAGTCAAATCCTTTTTGAGTTACATGCGACACAAGTTGAAAATTACAAAATTTTACTAAGTCAAGGGCAAAAACTCTAAAAATACTTAATAAATCCAGACGAAAATACACAGGTGCACAACTACATATGCTGATCAATATTCCTGTAAAGTTTCATGACTCTATGTCAAATCCTTTTGGAGTTACATGCGACACAAGTTGAAAAATACAAAATTTTACTAAGTCAAGGGCAATAACTCTAAAAATACTAAATAAATCCAGACGAATATACCCAGGTGCTCAACAACACATGCTGATCAACATTCCTGTAAAGTTTCATGACCCTAGGTCAAATCCTTTTTGGGTTACATGCGACACAAGTTGAAAATTGCAAAATTTTACTAAGTCAAGGGCAATTACTCTAAAAATACTAAAACTATCCAGACGAAAATACCCAGGTGCATAACTACACATGATGATCACTATTCCTGTAAAGTTTCATGACTCTAGGTCAAATAATTTTTGAGTTACATGCGACACAAGTTGAAAATTGCAAAATTTTACTAAGTCAAGGGCAATAACTCTAACAAGAGCTGTCGGTAGGACAGCAACGCTCGACTATTCTTAGTGCTTGATTGTAAAAAAAAAATGCTTGATACAGTTACCTCCTCCTGTTTACAGGTTGGGGTAATGATGGTGAACAAGTGTGCAAAGTTTCAAAGCCATATGTCAATGGACTTTGAAAATATTTGAACTATTACAAAAACTTTAACGTAAATTCTGAGTCGAAAAAAGGGGCATAATTCTGTCAAAATGATTTATACAGTTACCTCCTCCTGTTTACGGGTTGGGGTAATGATGCTGAACAAGTGTGCAAAGTTTCAAAGCCATAGGTCAATGGACTTTGAAAATATTTGAACTATTACAAAAACTTTAACGTAAATTCTAAGTCGAAAAGGGGCATAATTCTGTCAAAATGATTGATACAGTTACCGCCTCCTGTTTACGGGTTGGGGTAATGATGTTGAACAAGTGTGCAAAGTTTCAAAGCCATATGTCAATGGACTTTGAAAATATTTAAACTATTACAAAAACTTTAACATAAGTGGTTACGCCGACGCGGACGCCGACGCTCGGGTGACTACAATAGCTCTACTTATTCTTATCGAATAGTCGAGCTAAAAACACTAAAAATATCCAGACGAAAAGACCCAGGTGCACAACTACTCATGCTGATCAACATTCCTGTAAAGTTTTATGACTCTAAGTTAAATACTTTTTGAGTTACGTGCGACACAAAAGAGAAGGGACGGACGGATGGATGGAAGGACAGACGGACGGATGGACAAGGGTAAATCTAAATGCCCGCCACTAAAGTGGGGGCACAAAAATAACATTGTTAACATTAATTCCAAGATCAAGAGGAATAATTCTAGAAATAGTCTCGCTAGAGTTATGAACCTTGTCACACAACATGTGTGTAATGATAAGAAATATATATTTGAAGTTTGAAGTAGATACCTTAAAAAGTAAAGAAGTTATAATATTTTGTATGAAAAATCCTAAGTTCAATGAGAGACAAGAGCCATGTCAACATGGCCATCCCCCGTCGAATGTGTTTGCTCATTGGAAGAATGTATATGTAGTACAGCAGAATAATTCCATTTTAAGAGGTAATTTGGTAATGAAAACTGATGGCTATAGTGATTACAAATTTGAAACCTATGTGAAAAAATAACAAAGGGCAGTAACTGAAAAATAATGCAGGGTAGGTTCTCATTCTTGTGTGCTGATTCCCTCCTCAGTAAAATCTATCCACCTATGAAATTTCAAGTTGATACCTCAAATACTTTTTGAGAAAAAAATTGAATTGAAAAATTAAGTATGAAAAATAACAAAGGGCAATAACTCTAAAATTATAAAAGGTAGATTTATCATTCTTGTGCACTGCACACCTCCTGAGTTAGATCTATGCACATATGAAGTTTCATAATGATATCTCAAAGGCCTTTTGAGTTATGCTCTGGACAAAAATCAATTTTGAAAAATAACAAAGGGCAATAACTCAAAAATTATGCAGGGTAGAGTTATCATTCTTGTGCACTGCACTCCTCCTCAAAGAGGTCTATCCACCTATGAAGTTTCAAGTTGATTACTCAAATACTTTTAGAGATATGCTCCGGACAAAAATGTCGGACGGACTGACGGACGTTCTCACAGGACAGTAATTATGTGGCTACTCTATTGTACTCTCTATTTTTCTTTTTAGCCACACAAAAGAAAATAGCCACATAAAAGCATTACGGAATGAATGACATCAAAGAGAAAGAACAGTTACCTATTGTCCCTCTAGCCACATAATTACTCTCCTGTGAGTGCGGAAGGTCGGACGGACGGAGACTATTTCTATATCCCCCGCCGCCTTTTCGGCGGGGGATAATAAATCTGTATATATTGCTTCAAGAGTTATGAACATTGTAACATAAAATGTAATTGATGATAAGGAATAAGTATTTGAAGTTTGAGGTGGATACATGTACGTTTAAAACTAAAAATGTCATAGTAAAAAATAACATTTTTCTAGAAAAAAAATCTAAGTTTATGGGGAGATAATTCTTGCAATATTGGTGCTAGAGTTAAAAACCTTGTCACATAAGATAAGGATGGTGATAAGGTACATATATTTGAAGTATGAAGTTGATCCCTTAAGTAACAGTAAAAAGTAATATTTCATAAGGATAATTTTAAGTTCTAGGGGAGATAAATCTAAATATATTGGCGCTAGAGTTATGAACCTTGTCACATAAGATGTTGATGATGATAAGATACATATATTTGAAGTATGAAATTGATCCTGTAAGAAATAAAGAAGGAACAGTAAAAAAAAGTATTTTTAAGGAAAATTCTAAGTTCAAGGGGAGATAAATCTGAAAATATTGGTGCTAGAGTTATGAACCTTGTCACATAAGATGTGGTTGATGATAAGGAACATATATTTGAAGTTTGAAGTTGATACCTTAAGAAATGACAAAGTTATAGTGAAAAAATATTTTACTGCACGAAAACTTTAATCTAAAATCTGGACGCGGACGCCGAGCGAGTAGGACAGCTCTCCATATACTTCGTATAGTCGAGCTAAAAATGTATTGTTGTATCATAAAACAACAACAGAAACAAATGACGTTACAAAAAGCCTTTTTTGAACGTCTAAAAAAGAAAAAAATACTGAGAGAACGATGACAGTTAAATTGCCGGTTACTAGCTACTGGTTACACATGTGTTCATTTAACGGTGATAGAAATAAAAATATCTCCGATATTTAAAAATTTTATTACTTACGAAGCAAAGTATACGGAGAGGCGAGGAGCGCGGTATCTTGGTTGGAACTATCTAATGAGAATTATCATGTTGCTCGTGTGACAGCTGAGAAAAAGAATAACAATGTTGAAAAAGGGATAAAAGTAAACAGTGCAGAAAGAAATAAGAGACAAATGCCTGAAAGTATTTAATTTAAATACAGCATTAAACGACCTACACATAGTGACTGTTCTAGAGAATATACATCTATAAGAGATTTCTTTGCTGTAGTATAGTGTTACTACTAATGGAGCACTATAGTAGCTAATTATATCTGTTAGCAAGTAGAACAAATACAATCAATAAAGACTACTCAAAAAATATGTATATACTCTGGGAAAATCATTGGAGTTATGAATGCACAAAATATAGATATTTTGAAGAGAGGGAAAATATTAACATTCATTCAAAATACCCAGCAAGGACATGTGTAAAAAGTGACAAGACAATATGTGTTATTACATTTGACCTTCAGAAGACCATCCCAACACTAAACATTCCAACAGGTATAGGTCATACAACAATAGACTAAGAGAGACGCCTGATAAACCGTTATAACAGATCAATAAACTATAAGGAAAAGAAAGACATGAAAGAGGTATTGCCATATATATCACCTACACATCACTGTTTCTACAGATGCCTAGGAGCAGTGGTGTTATGGACGATATTTCAGGAAACTCGATTATTGAATCGAACAGATGATGTGACTGACACCACTTTTTCAAAGTAATGCTTTGAGTCACATGTTTATAATTCAAATGCCTTATTAATGCCTTTGTCAATTATTATCATGTTAAAATCTAATTTTGATGCTTTCAAAGGGCAGATTTGTTTGGTATATGTTCTATACATATTGAAAAAGACCCATTTTAGAATGGTTCACTATTGAGATTTAAATAGTTTATTTCTAATACAGGAAAGCAAATACTAAATATGCCTGATGAAATGATTCTTCAAATGTAAACATATACAAAGCATGATCGTGAGAAGTTGTCCCAAGTTTCAAAACAATTAAACAGAATGTACCATGATCAAACTTCATTGGTATATTTCAGAGAAGTCACTGAGTTCACTGGATTTGAAAATCAAAATATAGAAATATTCATCATGCGAGACTGTCACCTGAACATGAAACAAAACAAATTTTCTCCTGTCATTGCCAAAGAAAATGCCAAAGCTAATGGAAATAAACATAGAACAAACCGTGTCCACAGGAGTGTGATAGTATGATATAAAGCCATCAAAGTGGATAACCTACTATCAAAGACCTGTTTGCACTAGAGCTGTCAGGAGATTGACGAAATATCCACACCATCTCTGTGACACTAGACTTTAAGTACACACAAGGCCAGGAAATAAATCCAACATTTAATATGAAATATTTTGATATATTTTTATAATCAGTTTTAATAATTATATATTCCTTTCAGCATTCAACAAGGAGAACAAAAAGAAATCTATGATTTTACTCTCATTAACCTTTAATATTGGCAAATGCTCTTAAGGTCGAGGAAGCTGCCATGATCTAAGAAGCTGCCATGGTCTTTAGTGATGACAGCTACCCGCCAAAAACTAACATAGCTCAAACACCATATGTTATCTTTGTTCTCATTTTTTTACCCTGAAGGTTAAGCATCCATGCTCCTAAAGTGCAATTTTGAGGGGCAGTGGATAAGTCAATGAGAATGTTGAGAGAATGCAATGTGTTTGGTCTTGGGGAAATTGCTTAAGATGATGATACCACAGATCATCTTATTTCACAGCAAAACTAAGCAAGTTTAAATATAGAAAAATCAATGTATTTCCCTTGTATTTCTCTTGTATTGCTGCACACTTGATATTCAATAAGCTTTATGTACCATTGTCAATATTTTGTTTATATTATGTTTTTGTTTGCTCTTGTTGTTAGTTGCTTTTCACTTTCCTTTCTTGTATTTTTAATTATTGTATGACCTGATGGCAGCAAGTTCGGTTTGTTTTTGTGTGAGCATAGAAAAACAATGTTATAAGATTTAGTGACAATAATTGAAGCTGAATTTCATGCTGGATACAAATATGTATTTTATTAATATTATAAGTCAAGTATGATCTTTTATTTCATATTACTCAAAAGTATGTTTTTATGTACAAACTTTTCCACGTTAAAGTTGCACAAGTGAGTTCTTTCCATACTAGTAGCTGATATTCATTACAAGTGCGCTTCCATAAACATTGTTCTACAGTTTGGGGCAAATAAATCATCAATATCTGGAGACTCTTTACATGACACAAATATTAGCAAAAATAAAAACGTTATCATCATTTGAAAAAAAAAAAGAGATTGAGCACAAGGAGAAATCTGAACTTTCTACTTACGAAGGTTGCTGGTCAGTTTCAGTTAAGTTTGTCGAACTAAAATGATATTAAGTAAGAGGGTTTATTAAGATTATATTGATGACAAGAAAAGAAGCATGTTGGTTCATACAACCAGACATAGTTGGTTCATACAACCAGACATATGAAACTCAGACTGTGAAATCAAAGGTACTAAAAACTTCCAGGGAACAACCTGACTAATTTTGATGCGCTTTAAATGATGAACTAAAGTCAGATCTTTGCAACAACTGTCTATCATGACTACCTTGGAAAGTTGTTAACAAACATGGACAAACAATGCAATTTCAAGCAATTTCAAGCAATTTCAAAATTCTGCTTCTGATTTAATAAACAGGGGGTAGTAATTATATATAACAAAATTATGGCCATCGAAGCCTGCCATTCAAACATTGTTCTTTGCATATCTTGAACACATCAAATTTGGCAAAAGAAACGGTGTTTCATGAAGGAAAGACTATCCTTAGGACACTAGCACAACATGCAGTGTTAAGGCTTGTCTGTGAAGGGCAACCGCTATCTATTACCAATTTTTTCAATACAAGTATTACAATCCTAAAAGTATTGCTTTCAGGATAATGTCCCTTGCCTCACATCTGTGCCCTCTCATGATAATCAAGTATTTGAAGTTCAAGTTGATACTTTGATAGTATAAAATAATTCTACTGATAATAAGCAACAAAAAACATCTAATTTAAAAAAGGGCACAACTCCAAAAATATATCTTTCTATTAACTGTGCCTTGTCATGAAATACAAGTTTTCAAAGATTCATGTTTATATAATATATTTCATTCTTTTGAAATCATTCTACTCAAATGTTAAAAAGTGGCATAACTCTAATATATTGCATCCAGAATAATGCCCCTTGTTTAAAAATTGTGCCTTGTCATGATTTTAAAGTGCTTCATGATGATCTAATCATTCAACTTTATAAACAATTTTGACAAAAAGTCCAGGTTAAAAAAGGTGTTACTTAAAATACATAGCTTTAAGAATAATGACCCTTCTGTAACAAATGTACCTTGTCCATGTAACCAAGTCTCCCAAGTTTCAAGCTTATTGTTTTGACAGTTGTGAAAAAGTGTTGAGTAAAATGTTATTTACTAGTTTGTTAGAAGTTGAAAAATATCCAAGTTTCCTAAATATGTTAATTGTTCTTACAATTCATAAGACATGAAAAGATAATTATACAGTAAAAAAATTGGAAACAGAAAGACTTACTAGCAATAATAAGTGTTTTAACAAAAATTAGTTATTTAAAAAAAACTAACTGTCTTGTACATTGTATGTATGATGCTCAACCACAAAAGCTTACCTTTGTATGTAATGCTCAAGTGAGCTTCTTATAAAAGCATTATAAATAAGACAAAAGAAACATTAATTTGGGTGTGTTACAAGCCAGTGTAGAGATAATTGAATTAATGCTACTTTACCCTTACAACGATAATAATTTAAACATTCCTGTTGTATGACTGGTGACAAGGATATGTTTCCTGTTTATAAATGTTTCATGATCATTAAAAGTCCACAGAAATCTTCCTGCCTGGTGGCTAAGGTATCATGACCGCTAAAGTCTTCAGAAATCTTCCTTCTTGTTGACAGTAGTATCGTAACCAAATAAGTTTTCGCAAATCTTCCTTCCTGTCCACAGAAGTATCATGACCATGAAAGACTTCACAAATCTTCCTTCCTGTCCACAGAAGTATCATGACCATAAAAGTCTTCACAAATCTTCCTTCTTGTCCACAGAAGTATCATGACCATAAAAGTCTTCACAAATCTTCCTTCTTGTCCACAGAAGTATCATGACCATAAAGTCTTCACAAATCTTCCTTCTTGTCCACAGAAGTATCATGACCATAAAAGTCTTCACAAATCTTCCTCCCTGTCCACAGAAGTATCATGACCATAAAGTCTTCACAAATCTTCCTTCTTGTCCACAGAAGTATCATGACCATAAAAGTCTTCACAAATCTTCCTCCCTGTCCACAGAAGTATCATGACCATGAAAGACTTCACAAATCTTCCTTCCTGTTGACAAAAGTATCATGTCCACTTAAGTCTTATTAAATCAACCTTCCTGTTGGAAAAAGGTATCATGACCACTTGAGTATTCACTGTTTTACCTTCAAAAGGTAATCTATCCATTGTTTTTATAATAAAGAATAAATAAACACTTCATCTTAACAGCTGTGTTTTTGTTTGATCAATAACTTTTCATCTACAGCAACAGATACTGTCTTATTGGGTATGACATGTATCAACATGTTATATGGGTAAATTTTAATTTCATTTTTCACACACTTTTATGATTTACCCAATGTCTTGGCACATGTCTATGCTTGTTGATGATCATTATTCAGAAATATGACTTTTATCGTTAGTAGCGACACATTCAATTTGTCTGAATACATACAAATATAGTTTGTCCATCTGACAACTTTTGTTAATGTGGTTCAAGATCTTGTCTTTTTGGACATAGCCTGTGAAATATGTTATCTTCACTAGCTATCTTACCCTTAGAAAACTGAAATATACAATGATGGCAGGGTTAACAATATAAATGAGTACACATGTTATACAAAAATTGAAATTCACAAGACAAAGGTAAATAGATTGAAGATAAAAACATAGTGGGTGATCCAATATAAGTCTATATAAACTAAGTGACATCCAGGATAAGCCTATTTTGACCTGTGGAAAAGTGGGTTTAAATAATTATTATAGAGTACAACAACGTTATACTGTAACTCAATACAAAATATCTTAACTCTGAGTATTGTAGTTTCAGAAAAGAACTTTTTTAGCCTCTTAAGCTTTTTTTTTGTCTATATTAATAACTTGGAAGGTTAGTAAAGCAATCCCAAATGAAAAGAATGTTTGCTGTGCATTTTTGTCTAATTTTATCGCTGTAAGAGGGCTGACTGATAATTTCACGGAATTGTATTATTTCTTTAACATTAAAAGAAATACTAAACAAGAACGTGTTTGTTAAACACAAATGCCCCCGGCTCAGATTCTTGTCAGTAGCAATATTTCAAAAAATGTTTACCAGTTATGGACAGAAAAATTGCCAAAAAATTGTAAACACAAGTTATATAGCTTGACAAAGTCATGGCATTTTGTAATTGTGAAAAATATAAGTTGCCAAGTCATTGCTATGACTTGTGAAGTTGAAAAATATTCAACTTCATGCAAGTTATCTTCCTACCAAATATGAAATACATCTGTCATTAAATAAAGGCTGTATGGGCAAAAGTGTAAAATCTATTTTGAGCACTGGTGACCTTGACCAAACTGACCCCTAACTCTTCCAAAAGAAGAATGCCATGTAAGTTATCTTCCTACCAAATATGAAATACATCTGTCAATAAATAAAGGCTGTATGGGCAAAAGTGTAAAATTCTATTTTTAGCACTGGTGACCTTGACCCAACTGACCCCTTACTAAATCCAAAGGAAGAATACCATGCAAGTTATATTCCTACCTAATATGAAATACATCTGTCAATAAATAAAAGCTGTATGGGCAAAAGTGTAAAAATCTATTTTTAGCACATGTGACCTTGACCCACTGATCCCTACCCCAATCAACAGGATGAATACCATGCAAGTTATCTTCCTGCCAAATATAAAATATATCTGTCACTTAATAAAGGCTGTATGAGCAAATGTGTAAAAATCTATTTCTAACACTGGTGACCTTGACCTAACTGACCACTTACTCCATCAAAGTTTATGTTTCTATCAATTATAAATAACATCTGTCTATAGAATAAGGTCACCTGTAAAAATGTAAAAATCTATTTTTAAAATAGGTGACCTTGACATTGGTAACATTGACCTTGACCCAAATGACCCCTTACTACACCCAAAGAAGGAGGACCTCCCTTGGCATGTTTGTATTAAACTAAGACATCAACTAAAAAATAAAGGCTGTATGAGCAAAAATGTTTATATTTATTTTTTAAACCAGTGACCTTGACCTTGACCCTAGAGACCGCTTACTCCACAAGAAATTAGAGGACCATCAAAGGTATCCACCTACTTAATATGAAAGATATCATTAAAAGAAATTAAGCAATTAGGAGAAATTAGGATAAATCCAACTTGCCGTAATAGGTTAACCAGACAAGGCCCTATTTTCAAAGTGAAAAAAGGGAAATAACTGGGAAATATGGATGACACAGTTATATAACTTGGCAATATCATGTACTTTGTATTGGTAAGTAAGTGTGTAAATTATGAAGCTATAAGTATAGATAGAACTTTAGATATTTCCAACTTGCCGTTTTAGGTTAACCATTATTCATTTTCTAAGTGCTGAAAAGGGCAATAACTTGGTAAATATGGAAGCCATAGTTATGTAACTTGACCAGATCATGTACTTTGTATTGATTAGTAAGTGTGTAAACTAAGAAGCCATTGGTACAGGTAGAACTTAAGAAAAATCCAACTTGCCGTTCTAGGTTAACCTCGTACGGACAGACGGACGGACGTTCTTACCAGAGCTACATTATGGGGTTTTCTTTTGTTATTTCTTTTGTTCTTTTTAACCCCCCAATGCAGAAAATAACCCCACAAGAGAAACGGAATGAATGACATCAAAGACATCTATTGTTATGAGAACAATAGACCAAACCCCATACTGGTTGGGGAGATAACTTTGGCTGGTTGATAAACTCAGCTTTTTATAATTAAATTGAGTTATCGGAAATTTTAATCTTATCAAGCTCACCATCTCATACTATTGCTGGAATTCAACAATATCTGGAAATTTTGTCAAGTTTGGTAAGATATTTAAAAAATAACACAGACTTTTACCTGTTTGTTTACAAAACATGCCTATAAAAAGTACGGGAATCCCATTGTTGTGCGCATGTGCAGCAGATGCTCATTTTGAGGCCCGCACAGGGGTACTTTTATATATTGACCGACTACCGATAAAGCAGACGACGTTTACGTATACAAATTGTAGATGAAATTCAGACTCACTTTTGTCTTGCTAACTCAGAAAAAAGGCTGATTACACAATTGTAATCTTTAGTGGAATGGATTGAAAGACTGTGTGTGTGTTTGCGTTTGTTTACCCTCGCCACCGGAAAGAGACCATATGGGCGAGCATTGAAAGACTGATGTTAAATGCTCCTTTTATATGTTAATGTGTTGGTTGAATACCACTAAATAAATTTCTTCTTCACTCTGTTAAGCTAAGCAAAAATGAATTTGAATCACTAATTCTCTAACTACATATTTGATATTTCGTTATACGTTAATAAATGATAATGCATGTGTTTTTAAGTAAAAATGATTTATATGTTACATAGTACGTTGCATATAAATATCGTGTTATCATAGATATTCATTATACTAACGTCATGCTCAACAATTTTGGTAACAAATATTTTTTTACTTGACATAAATGAACAGCAAAGAAATAATAAAATGTCTAAACATGTTATTTTACGTTTTAACTTACTCATTTAAGAAGAAAAACAAAGAGCCGGAATTATCTACTCGCGTGCATTAAAAATATCCTTTTTACGTACCTCTTCCAGGGCCTCTCAAAATTACCCGTTATGTTTCTAAATATAACTTTTATGGTGATACCGGAAAATCGAAGAGCTGAAGTTTATTATGGTGCAAGATTCATCAGAATACATAAACAAATAAATGAAATATGCCCCCAAAACACTGATTTTCAACCGAGTTTATCTCCCAAACCAGTAATGTAGCTCTGGTTTGTTTCGACAGACGGACGGATGGTTCAATTACTATATGCCCGGGGGCATAAGAAAGTAGCCGAAACGTCTAGGAGGTGTAAAGACCAAGGCCGAAACGTCCAGGAGGTGTAAAGACCAAAGCCGAAACGTCCAGGAGGTGTAAAGTCCTGAAATCCTTCCCCAGAGCTTAATCCTTAACGTACCGGAAAACGGTGTTTAGCTAGGTTTTTGAAAAGGTCAATCCGCGACAGAAAGAAGATACCGGATAGGACCAATATTTTTCAAAGTTGTTGCTTTTTTTGGGTATTTTTTCTTGATAATATGATTTAAAATGTGTCTTATCCAAAAGGTTATTTTGTCCATGTATGAAGATAATCCATTGATTCATTACCAAGCTTGAAATTCTATCAATAATTGCTCTAAAGTCTGATTAGAAAAAAATCCACACCAGTCATCTACATAAAAAAAGATACAGTTATGGAATTTTTTTAATCCGACTTTAGAGCGATAATTGATAGAATTTCAAGCTCCTGTGGCATAAATCCGTGAAGTCACTAATTATAGCAAAAATTAATGAAATTTCAACAATTTAACCTACAAGGACAAGGTCAAATGAGTCATGGTCAATATGAGTATGAGATACATGAAGATCTTATCCTAAAGAATGTTTTATCTTGATATGAAGTTAATTCAGTCATTTATTGATTATTCATAACATTTCTGTTTAAATAATTCGGATAATGGATTCAAGGGCATTATTTATTGGCAAATAATGAAATGACAATTGCTCCAGATTGTTGTTAATCAGGATAATCAAATATTCTCCTTAAATAAATGTACATTAAAAATGATTATCAATAATTTAGACAATTAATTATCTTACTTCAAGCTGACGTGTCTTCCACATCTTTCTCCCCGGACAAATGTGTCTTATTAAAAAAGGGAAGTAACTCATAAATTTTGAGCAAACTCGTTCTATAGTGAACTCGTAACTGTTTAGCTCATCCGTTGGTAAGCTCGTCGTCTGTTTTCTTTATTTCATATAGATGTTATATTATCATCATCAGAATGTCCCATCTCATTTATGTAGCAAAAGGTTTACCAGTCTTTGGGAATTGCACTGTATCACCCATACTCTATCCAAGTAAGTTTATATAGTTATTTATAAAAAATTTGTATAAACTAACGTGCGCTTTGATTATCAATTAGGCCCTATAGGCCTAATGCATGTCACAATAATGTTAAATTCATACAGTAAGCCATCACTTTATAAGATGAAACAAATTTATATAGCCTACGTTATTTCATTTAACAAAACTTTTTTCAGTGTAAGTAACAATAATAGATGTTAATCAGTTTTTTATTACTTCACAGAGTTATATGTAGGCCCTAATAAAAGTCTCTGATTTTATAAAAAAATATTTATTTCATTTACTCCGCTTGATATATACTAAACTGTGACAAGTACAGACTCACAAATTAATGACTGAGGTGCTATTTTCCCACTAACATCCCATAAGCCATGGCCGGTTCCAATTTTGGTCGAGAGGTATGTTTAAAATGTCCCGGCGTTAGATCCGTGCCTGTCAGCGTTGCTTGCGCTATACTTTATATAAACTTTTCACACTCACCCCATCCGAAGATCGTTCAGAACGATATTCCTGATTGAGGCATTTCGTATCTTTCAGTCAAACTTTTCTATTGATGAGCGCATTTATAATACATGGATTTCTATTTGAATTTTGTAGTTGTCGCGAAGTCAGCAGGGTTTTACGGGACGCAGAATTCTGCGTCCCTATACGCATAAATTTTGACATGTACGCATATAAGTTATCCACTTGCGTCCAAGTGTACGCACAAAAATAATTCTAGCCAATAGATATTATTGTTTCTGACCCGACACGATTTTATCTCTTTCTTCTCGAAGCTCATAAAATTCCATTTAAACCTAATGCTTGCATTGTTTATTCGGAAGTTAACAAAATTGAAATCTACTGCGCATGCTATTTGCAAGTGCCCGCTGCAGAAATTGATGACATTTATCGTGCAAGCTACAGTAACTGATGACGTTTACCGTAAAATCTATTTTTGGTAGCTGTTTTTGGTTTTTCTATTGCTATATTTAGACAGACTATTTATAACAAGCAATTACTATTGGTTAGCGTATCCAATGTCGATCTACCAGTTCGGCGATTGTATTTTGTACATGAACAGCGATAATAAAAAATGCAGTGCTTTTTGCAAAGTTTTATATGAAAAAGTGTTAGAAATTAAGTCACTGGGTATGTTATTATCTTTGGTGTTATAAATATAATGGTTTCGGCGAACTTAATTTATGACTTGGACATCAAGTATGTCCCAGCTTATGAGGAGGTGCAAAAGCGGTTTTGTCAGCCTTTTGTTTTATGATATTTTTAAAAACGCAACATATTTAGCTGACTGGTCTGTAAAGATATCTATTGTGTGTTTACTTGTTCAGCTAAAATATTTACAAATAGATCAGTACAAATTTTCAGTCTGTTGGTGTAATCACCTTGTCAATAACAAAATATGCTACTAAAACTTGACATTCCAGCCACTCAAAGACTTATAAGCCTTGGAAATAGCACATGATATTATTGTAAAGGGCTACTAAAATGCTATAAAAAAAACCTAGTGATAAAAGACATTGAAATCATATACTTCTTATGAAAACAGTACAATATACATGCATATTTCTTACAGGGTAAATAAACGATTTTAAGCAAAATAGAGTGGTCTTCATAGTCTTTTATAGTGAATATAATTTTGGACCCCTAAAATTCAGGCCTGGACCCCTACTTTTCTAGGCTGTGCATCCACTGGACCCCTAAAATTTCAAAGAGATGTAAAACCCTGCGAAGACTTCATAATTCCAATCCCGTCACTTAATTCCATTTCATATTGTACTGCCCATTTTTGCATTATTTACGCGGATGCCTGTTTGCATTAATAGAGAAGAAAACGTGTATTAATTAACAGAAAGATTAACGCGACCTTGCACGTCGAGCTGTCAAAAGACATATCGCATCAGCACATTTCGCGTTATCAGATTAGATAAAGTATCAGGTTATAGGTGTTGCTTTCCGATTAAGTGGGATATATAACAACAAAGTAGAGATTTTGATGCTAAAGCATCAAGTCGCCGGATAGAAAAATGATTGTATATCATAAATATAAGAAAATATCAGTTAAATGGTTCAAGTATAAAAATAAGAGAAACAATAAGTTGAGTTACTGTAATGTTTGCCACTGAGGCTTGTAAGGCAAGTGATTTGCTGGTGATTCTTTTTATACATATACTGTTGTACCATACATTGAAATCCGTATGAGTTACTAGTTCAGATTCCGATAATTACCGACAAATAATTACCGATCATCGAATATTTGCAATATATGTTTAATAATTGCATGAAACAATGCAATTCTACTGTAAAAGTGTTGTACATCATTATTATTCGCTATCGAAAAAAATACAATTTAATTGAAATCAATACATGTATTCCCATCGTTACATACGATATAATTAACGTTTAATTGCCTTTAAATGCGATAAACTATCAACACAAAGATAGTTTATTTTTTTTTCTATGTATCTAATTAATACGATTCCGGACCCCTACCGTCATACCGTTTTGGAAACCTTCGCGACGGAAACCGACGGAATATAACGAAATCAACGATTACCATTATATATTTCAATAATGTGCCTCTTAAGCATAAAATTATTTTGTGATGTTCAACCTCAACTAAACTATTGAACTTTCTTGTCAAAAGTCTGTCAGAAAGGGCCAAGTTTAACCCTTTACCAAGAAAAAAGGAAAAGGTTTTGAAAATTTATTTTTAATGTGTAAAATATGAGTATACAGGTTTTTCTAATGATATAAAATATTAAACTGAATAATGAAAATAACTTATGTAATTATCTATACAAAATTACAATGATTTGCCTCTTATCAGCTGACATGCCTTTTGCCAACCATTAATAACAGGTTACCTGTATGTCTTATCAGCAATCTGTTACTATTAATAGATTTTATAACGATACCATACAACATGAAGTCACGTGATTCTTACAACAGAACAGGGAGAATTTGTTCATAATTAGATGAAATAATGAAATATAATAGGTCTCATAAAATATAAACAACCAAATAATTTAAAAGTGTCATTTCAAATATCATTCATGATTTATATATCGTAAAATAGCAATGCTTGACACATAGAAAAAGTAAAAGTATCCCTAATATTCAATGACTGATCCTTAGGGATACATTATTGATTCATTTTATGAAAATGGTTATGTTGCTTTTTAAGATGTCAATATGTTTATACATTTATTTCATTTCATTGAGCAGCGTTATCATATGTTTGAATTTTTGAAATTACTGAAAAATAATTGTGGTCTTTAATGGTTCAATGATTGATATGCTTTTCTTTTCAGATTTTAAGGGCTTCTCCTACCATAGGTATAATATTAAACTGTTACAAATATAGTCGCCGGTTTCTACCGCCGACTAATAAGTGATAGGTTGAAAAGTTTCATATTGACAGCCCCAGTCCGTTTTATTTTTTATCATCCATCGTAATGTACGAAAAGGATTCATTAACCCTCTGTAAGTCGACGTTTTTATTTTTTCATGCGCATTTTCAGATAAGAAAAATAATTCCTTTAGTTTTATTTAAAATTTCTTTATGCATTTTACAGATGATATTGAATTAAAGGAAAATTGCAAGTGTTGTATATATTTCGCGGGTGCTCGCTCTACGTACCCTGCCTGATATAACGCAGAAGGGGACGCGACGTCTTCCTGCACCAATAAAGTTGAAAAATCTCATTATATAACCCTTAGAGTATTGGTGTGTGCCTTTTATATAAGCTCACATAAGCATGCAATGCTCAGATTAGCTTTTCATATAGAAAGTACGCCAATGTTCACAATTTGTTTGCCTGAGTGTTAATATTAGATAGTAGAGCTGGGACAAAAAGTAGAATAATTATTTGCCCCAGTAATTTTTTGTACCAGGTAGCAGCTTCTTCTTTCTTTGTTCAAATTAAACTTGCAAAGAACCTGCATAACAAAATAATAAGTCTCCTTCTTACATCATGGTGATAACATTACGCAACGTGACTGTGTTGTAGCCCCTACCTTTATCTGCGAGGTATAAGCAAGTTTTATAAGGTGAGTGATATAAGGGACAGAATGGCACTCTTGTTACCTTGGCTTGTTTTTAATTCCATGAAATTAAGAAAAATCCAAATACGTTTAGCATTATGTTTCGTTTCATGAAAAAGGTACACACGTTTGGTCTAGACAAATAAAAAATAAGCACGAACACATGCATTCTTAAAAATGCTTTGTAAAAATAGAGGTGTTTGCCAGATAAAAGTATTAAAATCAATGCAAAACAATAATCACAAAAAAAACAATTACTATTAACTTTATCGTTACAAATTAATAATGCCTTACCCTGTAAATGCATAGAATAAAGCTCATTAAAATCAACATGATCCACTGCCACAGACGCGGTCGATGTATGCTTAATTCTCAAGTCAAACACATCGGAGGAAGAATATATTAGTAAGGAATATTAGGTTGCAGCATAACAGCAATGACAAGGCATGTTGAACTGTTTCATGTGGCGGAATTAGCTAGCCAGTGGATCTGTTAAGTACTGCTAAAAAAACAATAATAAATATTCCTACACTTTTCCATAAAACTCTGATAATTTTGATAACCTTCGAATTGATTCTACTAATCGTTCAATATTGTCAGCTACATATAAACTGCATTTCTTTCTACTCTGATACACGCTGTTATCTCACGCTGTTCTTTTGCTTTAGAAATATCTGCAAAATACAGTTGGTTAACTTGGATATTCATTACTGAATGAGATAAATATGGTCCTAAAAGTCATAGAACTGAAAAGTATTTTTTTCTCGCAATTAAGTAGCTAATTTATCCACTTAAAAACAGCAAACTCTACATTCGTATTTAAAAAAAAATAAGAATTTCGTTTCCATTCCAGACTACAAAAATGCCATCCAGAAATTGACACGATACTAAAATGTATGCATGAAGTAATCCGTATTGTTGATGATAAAGGGGATTACTTTTGAGATCTTTGTATTTTACAGGAATTAATCTTTTAAGTCTTTGTATATTGTCTGACAATTCAGAACAGTCTCACAAATTTGTGATACAGTGGGCCTTTTCCGTGGTTCAAAACTCCAGGCTTGATTCATGATGTCCTTAATACTTTCATCGATATCTGGAAATGATGGGACTTCCGGCACATTTCCCGCTATGCCTACTTCGTTCTTCAGCTGTTGATACGTATAATCGGGAAACGGTTCATCTTTGAAAATTACCTCCAGGAGCACAAAAGCCAATGAATACACGTCTGCCTTCATCATATCTTTAGCGGAGAGTACCTCTCCACGGAGCATTTCTGGCGGTGAATATTGCGGCGTGCCAATATTACGCACCAGTTCTTCTTCCCACACTGTTGTGTCGTGAATAATCATGCTTAGACCCAAATCTGTAATTTTAACTTCACAAATTTCATCTTGAACATAATCCATTAAGATATTTTGTGTTTTAAGATCGCAGTGTGCGATTCTTTTGGTGTGTAGGTATTCCAATCCTGCGCTCGTCTGATTAATTATATCGATCTGTTCAGCTTCGCTGAAGTTGATGGTGTCATCTTTTACATGCAAGGCGTCGTAAAGGGTCATCTGCATGTATTCCATCACGATACAGAGATTCGGTTTCTCTATACAAGCTCCTATAAATTTCACAATGTTAGGATGGTCAAGCTTACAAAACTTCAGAACTTCTACGGAAAAGTCTTTAATTCTCGACTCCGAGATTTTCTCGTTTTGAAGCTCCTTGACTGCTACCACCGTTTCTTGCCATTTAGCGAAATAAACTCGGGCGCAACAACCACTTCCAATAACCTTACGGAGTTTAAGCTCGTCGTATGGGATCATTTTACCTTTATAATGTTTCAAAATATCCAATTGAGTCTTTGGAGGAGCTTTTGTCGGGCCGCTCTGCTCCCACGAAATTTCTTCCTGAAGTCGGTTGTGCATATACATCGCTTGATCATATGCTTCAACCCTGTCACCTTGCGAGTCAAGCAATGTCAACCCCATATCACAACTGATGGATCCCCTATCCTCAAATCTATAATCCGAAAACTGAAAATAAATATCAACATACGAAATAAATGTTTTTTTTTATTTATATTTTAATCTAAATCTCATCCACACAAACCTATTAATCTCATCAGACAGGGACTACTGAAAGACACAGGTATGATGATGGGTATCCATGTCAATACCATTTTACACAGGCGTGTCATCTTATTAATTTTCACACGCTATGTTAGTCCTATATATCGCAAAATATTTACGTATCTATCTTTTAATTCAAACGCTAAACACGTGCAGACAACCAAGTGTCGTTAGCATTTATAAAAAAATGGAATTCACGCCATAACAGCAACGCGTGTCGTATTTGTATCAGTGGTTGCCGATTTTTGCTAGTTTGTTGCGTCCTCTTATTCACATTTTCGTGGGATAGGGCAATAATTAACTGTCTAA
This sequence comes from Ruditapes philippinarum, assembly GCF_026571515.1. Taxonomy (NCBI): domain Eukaryota; kingdom Metazoa; phylum Mollusca; class Bivalvia; order Venerida; family Veneridae; genus Ruditapes; species Ruditapes philippinarum. The sequence goes on along the minus strand of NW_026859619.1, from coordinate 39,246 downwards.
ATTCACAAAGTTATTATTTCATACCACTTATCCATCACACATCGTATCTATGGGGTATTTAAAAATTAAAATGGTGAGTAGATTAATCAAAATGCTACGAAGCGTTGAATTTATCCATCTTTTTTTCGATCTTGTACAGTAGCCACGAAGTATGCGAGGAAATAAATTCAACGATTAATTAGTCCGTCTAGTTTTGTAAGAATCAGCAATATGTTTGAAAACCCCCAATTCGAGTTTTTGTTTTTGTTCTTCACGATATCTAGACCAATCATATGATATAATCTAATGACAGTTATTGGACGTTACGTGTTGGACATTTTTTTCCAACGCGTTTTGGCCCGTGACAAAAGGTAGTAAAAATTCATTAAAAATGATCAACTTCAAAATATATATATTGTAACAAACACGTATTTATAATAACTTAAAAACTGCATCTCGATCTACTATCAAATACGCTATTCGCCGAAAGAAAAAAACAATATATACAATGATTTTGCTGCATGAAGGGTAACTTCGTTTTTATTCTTTGGTTTGATTCTTTTCTTAATTTTATGACGTTTTCTATAAATCTCAACATATTTACTTTCATGCGATATAGCAGATCAGTTTGTGTGTATCAATTCATATAATTTTGCACGCAAATGCGTGTCCGTGTATATGGAAATTGTTTTGCACAAAATTGCAAGTACGGATTAAGTTTTGCACACAAATCTGTATAAACGGAAAATGTTAGCACATAATTTGTAAATACGGATACAGTTTTGCACATAAATGCTAATAATGATAGATGTGTTGTACACAAATGCTTATACGGATATAATAAATGCACACAAATACGTATACGAATACAGTTTTGCATACTAAAGTATCTTATCACACAGTGTGGTTTGTTCTTAATTTTAGATAACAAATCGGTGTTTCAGCAGCATTCGTCAAGATGTATATTGAATAACTGAAATTATTAACTTGTACAAAAAGACAAAATAAGATGTTAAAAAAATGAAAAAAAAAAAAAAAACAACAGGAAAATTGTCCTTATTCACACGAATCTTCCTTCATATGACGCAATTCTTGATTTAGGGCTATCAGTTATATTCTTGTTACATATACATGTATATTTCTCTAAATGAAATTCGACATTCATTTTAAACTTTTTGAAAATTTTATGAAGGAACGATGTATGAAGCAGACGCAGGAGGCTCGCTTTGAAATAGTATCCTCATAAATGTCATTAATGCATAATTGAAAAGAACCAAAAAATCTATACCAGGGCTGTACATCTAACAGAAAGGTGGCTGAAAAATTGCAATAGGGGCTTATCAACTTTGACATGTTTTTTTTTCTATTTACCAGACCACTCCACACTTTCACCTGATTATGAAAAGGACATAATACTAAAGGACTGCTTCAAATAAACAACTGATTCATTGTGTGATCAAACATTGCAGAAAACAGAAATGCCGATATATTGTTGTTTTTACCTCATCTTTGTCCTCAATTCTTTTCAGCATTTCGGGGATTTTGGCCGTGGTTTTGCTCTTCTTTTTCTGTATAGGTAAGCTTCCAAGTGGTTTACCTGCTCGACCTTGCTTTATATTCAAACTGCTATTACCGTAGTTTTTCTGCATAACACATTTATTCTTCGATGAATATACAACGGTACCAACTGGTTCTCCGACCCGTCCTAGACGCCGATTTTGAGGATTATCAACGTAACGCTTTACATCTGTGGCCGGAACATGGCTGATGTTACTGTCTTTACATACGACAGCCTCTCCTTTTCTATGACCAATTGGTGTAGTATCATCGGAGAATGAATCCACTGTTCCAATCTGGTTGGCAACTTCGTAATTCTTACCATTAAGACTCTCAGGAGGTATTTCAGAGCCTGGACACGGATTTGTAATGTATCTTTGATTGCTATTCTTAGCCATGGAAACAACCATAGATCTCTTTGGAAAAGCGACCCTCCCGATTTTGCGGTTAGATGCATTGTCAACATCAGTACCAGGCGCGACCGGTTGTCCTAGATGTTCTGCTCCTGTGGCGAAACCACTTTGACTATTGTCGTTAGTTTTGTCATTTATCTCTTTACTCTTAACCTTAGGCATGTTGATAACGCACAAAACCTATAAATAACGTGCATCAATATAGTTTAAATCACTTGCTTTATATATAAAAATCTTCCTTCATAATTACACATTTCTTAATACATTGTATTTCATTTTTTATGTTTTCTACTTGATTGAATGCTTAAATTTTTAACTAAACTTTATTCAAATACTATAATTAAAATACTCCAAAAGAGGTAGCTCTAGGGTACACGATTCAATAAAGATATAATTAATCATTGTTTTAATTGATTTAATTGATGTGCTTAGCTCGATAAGCGATCAATGTTAACTAACAGTACAAAGTACATGATTCCTTTGTAACAAAAGGATTTGATTTTTTTCTCACAAATAAAGTTGCAATTTTTCAAAGGAATTATTTAGATATAACATGTACATTGACATTTAATATTCAGCTGTTTTTTTTTTAATCTGAACGCATGATGCTTTTACAAAAGGTAAAATTAAAAGACGCAAAAAATACATTTACATTTGTATATCAGATTTCTTTTTCATGGAAAATATTAAACATGCAAAATAGTAATATGGTGCAAACGTTAACCTGACAAATTTAGTACACTGTATAGAATAAAGTGTTAAAATCATATTCATGGTAATTTTCATGAAAATGTATAAAGAACGATATTTTCAAGTGGACAAAAAAGTAATTTACATATTGCAAAAGTCGCCTTTAAAGCAACACGCCTCCAGATTCATGCTCATTTTCATGAAAAATTTAAAATGTATTTAAAAGTAAAATATTGTGCCATGATCAAAGAAAACAATTTTCACATTGCAAACAGCATTTACAATCCATGTTAATTACAAAAAGAGGTCAAAATAAGCAAAATATCCCCTACTGCAAAATCAGCCCTTAATGGCACATAACATGTAAATCATTACTCGAATCGTTAATATGTTTACTTTTCTTAAGATTATTATACATTTTCTCAAGTTTAATTTTCTTGTCTTATTTTGGCTCATCTGGAGGAATGCAGCTTTAAACCATGTAAAATAACAAATAAATATTCAATTTAGAATTAAAATAAGAATGACACTATCAAAATTGCTTATTAAAATGGATGAGTAGCTCTACGTTATATTTTACAATTAAATACATTGATAATACATTTAAGCTTTATAAAGACGTGCTTATGATTGATGAAACATCAGCCCATGTGTTAAAGCACTGGTGATCGGTGCGTTAATTGGTATCACACCTAACTCCCATCCAACCTTTCCAAAAAAATCTAAACTGCAATGTGTTTTTTCCATGTGACATGCGTTAAAATATTACATATATGACTGAGATAGCATTTCTTTCAGTAAATATATATGTATCTTTTTATGAATGAAAGAAATGTGATGGCAATTATATATACACAATTGTGTACTATTGAAACGTATGTTACATGGAGAGCACTGCAGTTTAGGTTGTTTGGGAAAGGTTGGGGTTTTAGTGGGGGTGGGATAGTGATCAATCAAAGCGACGAACATGTGGTCAATCTGACAAACGTTCAGACCCTCCGATGCTTATTATGCATCAGATTGTGAAATGGTTGCTAGTCATTTACAAATACTGACTGGCTGTCTCCGGCAGTGTATGTTCAATTTATTTGAAAAAAAAAAATAGTCGAGGTCGCAGGATATAGTCTGACCTGAAACTTGCGTGATATCAATAGTGATTTTAAACTCTAATTGTCCCTGACTGAGAACCGATCTTGTAAAAACTGATGGTTAAAGTATATGTATTCACTTTGTTGAGCACATGCAAAACGTAATCGTATATTTCATTGCAAATGACATCATTATATAAAAAGCGAGAATATAGCATATTAGTTTGGATAAACAATGGTAAAAAATTATAAAAATTAAAAGACTAATTGTTATATTAGCTAAATATATTTGTTCACTACATACCCTTCTCTCCTGGATAATTGATAACGCTACCGTACCATGTCCTTGAAATTACTGATTTTCACGTAAATTTATATCAAAGTATAGTTAATATCCAGTTTACTTTTAATACAATATAATATAATATGATATAATATGATATATAATTTATAGAATCAATTACATAAGGTTAAACAATAAATAAGTTTAACTTCTTATATATCAGTTTTTACATGTGTGGGCGGCGTTTTAACTCTGACCAATATCATGTTTTCGGAAAATAAGACGTCTATTTTCGGTTTGAATTCGTCATTTAATAATAAAGCGGTGATTTTAAGCACTACCTTAAATACTTCAACTTTGACACAGTTAAACCCAATATTGTACGGAATGCCGTTAGGGCCATCGCCTATGAATGTGTTGATCTGAAACGCGATAGTCGATAGTACGATGGTGAAAACGCGAAATCACGAAACTACGATGGTGAAAACGCGAAATTACGATGATGAAAACGCGATAGTACGATGATGAAAACGCGACAGTACGATACTACGATGATGAAAATGCGATAAACTTTCGTGTTTTCACCATCGTACTGTCGCGTTTTTACCATCGTAGTTTCGTGATTTCGCGTTTTCATCATCGTAGTTTCGTGATTTCGCGTTTTCATCATCGTACTGTCGTGTTTTCATCATCGTACTATCGCGTTTTCACCATCGTACTATCGCGTTTTCATCATCGTACTGTCGTGTTTTCATCATCGTACTATCGCGTTTTCACCATCGTACTGTCGTGTTTTCATCATCGTACTATCGCGTTTTCATCATCGTACTATCGCGTTTTCATCATCGTACTATCGCGTTTTCACCATCGTAGTTTCGTGATTTCGTGTTTTCACCATCGTACTATCGACTATCGCGTTTCAGAAACACACATTTATAGGCGATGGCCCTAACGGCATTCCGGAATGCCGTTAGGGCCATCGCCTATGAATGGTTTGATCTGAAACGCAATACTCGACAGTACGATGATGAAAACGCGAAATCACGAAACTACGATGGTGAAAACGCGACAGTACGATGGTGAAAACACGATAGTTTATCGCGCTTTCATCATCGTAGTATCGTACTGTCGCGTTTTCATCATCGTACTATCGCGTTTTCATCATCGTGCTTTCGCGTTTTCACCATCGTAGTTTCGTGATTTCGCGTTTTCACCATCGTACTATCGACTATCGCGTTTTAGATCAACACATTCATAGGCGATGGCCCTAACGGCATTCCGTAATATTGAAGCAATATTATGTGCGAATCAAGAACGGGGGTTACGATATTATGTCCCTCTCCAACTTCCCCTCCCCCACCAAATAATAATATAACCCATCCCCGGAGCCGTGTTCACTAAGAAAAGATCAGGATCAAATGATCCTGATTTTATTGTCATGGTTTTATAAATTTAAATTTGATCGTATTTTGCTAGAATTAAATGGTATACAAACAAAATGTGAAACATTGCTGATTTGCAAAGAAACAAGCCTATTTTGGGATAAAATTGACAAATAACAAAACAAATACAAAAATAATTGGATCAAAATAAGGATCAATTTAAATTACTATTAAATAATTAATCTTTGAAGATAAAAATGAAGAATATTTGAGTTTTTAAATTTAATCCTGTTCTTGATCCAGATCCTTAAATCTTAGTGAACACGAAATCAGTTTGGTTTTCTGTGGAATCCCTCATAGATTTAGATATAAAATTACGTATTTTGTCACGTAAAAACTACAGGAAATCTGCAAAATGTTTTACTCTTGCCCGGGAGGCTTGATATATTAAAACCTTTTTTCTGGAATTATGTTACCCCTCGTTGAAAATTTGCAGTCCCTATGAAAAAAATTCAGGAGATAAGCTGAAATATTGTTTCCACAATCTATTTTTCAATGGGAAGATGTGTGTAAGTATAGAAATAGGCAGGGGATGTGGTGGGATACAAAAACATAGATAGAATGATTGATTTAATGTCTCTAGAGCAACACCTATAAGGAACAACTCACAAATGGTACAGTGTTGTCCTGCTTTGTAAGGTACTACTGCTAAATTCAAATTATATATTTCACAAATTGTAATTTGTTGCCTACTAGAATTACCGATTGTACAGTTTTGAATAAACAGTAACTTAATTGTAATAGCGGCTCGTGTTGTATATACATGCCTTTTTTATCACATAACGTCGCTTGTTTTTCATGTGCTAAAACCCTTTCTTGTTGTTTTTTATTATTTTTACACTAGATCCTTAAAAACGTAATCAATGAACTTGTCCTGCTTGGGTGTGTCCGGGGGCGGCGTCCTGTGAACGTTGCCTTTGCCTTGTTGATCTTTATTCTTGTTATTTTCCACAATATGCATCACGTGATCTTACAATATAAATCATTATTGGATTCAATCTTATTCATTTAATAACATTTTTATTTCCTGGGTAAAAATGATGCGTATCAAATACATTTTGTACTCCATATAGTCTCATTTTCGTTTTATGTGTCCAAAATTTCATATCAAATTCATATTGTACTCAAAGTAACTTTTGATACAAGACAACGCTGATGATGTTTTTTTTCCTTAATTGAATATGTTTTCCCTATTAATTTTGGAATCGCATGCAGCTGCGAAACCTAGACTAGGTTAGCGCCTATTATTAATTAGTCGTCTGGAACAGAATTTAATTGTACTTAACAATGTGTAATAATCTCATAATATTATGTATGGCATATCAACTCATGTGAGGTCCTCTACATAGCAGTTTGTTCTCTGAATATTTTATAGCAAATATCATATCAGCTGAGTAAAAGAAACTTTGAAAGTTTGACTATTATAACTTTTTATATACAAGTACATGTAGAATAGTGTTCAAACGTTTATTTTTAGCGTTTTATCTTTAAGCCAGAGGCCACGTCCACGTTCATGTGACATCAATTGTCAAAAATCTGAAAATTAAAATTGATCAATAAAGTCTGTAACTTCGTTTGTCAATATAACTTGGAGATGTTACAGTGTTTTATAGGATAAAAATGTTGATCATTTCCCAATGACAAAGAAATGTACATCTAACAATGATCGAGTTATTTTGTGAGTTCACACAATTTTCAAGGACCCATTTTAAACACAAAGGTATGATTTTAGGCTAAAAAATAATGTTCATGTTCTCAGGCATTTGATTGTCAAACAAAATGCATTTACGAGTTCGAGATAAGTGAAATATTCTGCAATTGCTCATTTGTGGCATTTAGTGCCATTCAGGAAAATTCATGCTTTTATTTTTTCAGGTGATTGTTAATTAACCTGAGTTTTTAAGATAGCAAGTATTGCAAGTTAAGGAAAATAGTTTTCCACGTCCAACCGCAGAACTCATCAATTGAACCAGTTGTTAAAGAACGACCCTCTTGCAAATTAGCAGGACATTAGCTAGAAATGTTTGCGATACATGCATTTGATATACGCGTTTACCTAAGTGGAACAGACGAGCTCGCGCCAACAAAACGAAAAGAAAAAAAAATCAATAAAATTAATAAAGCAAATTACGGATAAGGAACACAATCTGATCAGCTCAATTTCATACTCATTTCAGTTTCATATATTTTTACGGGGTTAATCAGCATTGCACTCGTACAATATTATATAAACGGATACTATACAGTTAAAGCTGCATGCCTTCAGATCAGCCAAAATATTTCAAGAAAATCAAACTTGCGAAAAGTGTACTAATATGATAAGAAAAGTTAAAAGACACAATTAATAATTAAGATGTTATGTGCGGTTATTGACTTATTTTCCAGTATTTATCACCATATTTCTACTGCGTGACTAACACAGTAAGTGTATAATTATTCTGCATATTCTGACCAATGTGTAAATTTCTTTCTCTTCTCACTTCACAGTGAATGTATTTTACATTTTAATACATTTTAAAAGATTTGATGAAAATTAACACGAATCTGGAAGCATGCTGCGATAAAACGCCAATTCTAACACTAAATTTCCATAAAGACCAAATACCATAGCTATAGCCTTTAGATAATAAAATCTGACAATATAATTAGCATTAATATTTGTCCAGACTTGACTCAGATTTTCAGAAAATTTGCAATAATTGATAATCGTACATGTATAAGGTGTTCCGCTGGAGCGATTGCCAATAGTAAAAACCGTATTACGGTTTTATGTTAGGTCAAAGTACGAAGTCGAAACCACAAAAGGTATGATGACGGAGATACGAAAACAAAAATTGAAACGTTTCCGTCATAGTGTCATCGATTTATGAGAACGGCGCGCTATGACATTGAGGTATGGCGCAGTATTAATGGCAATATGGCGTGATATCTGCCCAGTATAACTTGCAATATGACGTAGCGCAGTTGTATCAGGCCCGGATCCACCGGGGGGGGGGGGGTAGGTGATGCCTCCCCACCCCCTCATCCACACCCGACACTCTGGCCTAAAATAAATTTTCTATCAAAGATGGCATATTGAGGGTAAAGTTTTAGCAAAAGGCATATTGAGAGTAAAATTTTAGCAAAAACTGGCTTAAGATAAATGCAAGTCACTAAATCCTTGTGTATTGGAGCCTAGACTCGCACTGAGTATCCTGTTAGTCAAAACACAGTATGCCTCTAGACAACTTCTCAACACAATGTTTTCAAATACAGACACATTAAGCTTTTACATAAAACTGAGTAAATAAGCCGAAGAACTCTTAAATAAGTAGATCGCAATATATGTACTAGTAAATTACAAATATATCCACCTTGAATGTTATGAAATTTTTTTATGACCCTAAGACATTATGTTGACAAATTGCCCAAAGGCGTGCAGTGTTTTGACTTAATGAATTGTATGTAATGGCAGTAAGCTCAGCAGGGGTCGAAACTCCAACAATAGTAAACAAGGATTAAGTGACTTACATTTGTCTAAAAGCCAGTGTTAGCCAATATGTTACTTTCTATGTGCCTTTTTTCATCGATTTTTTTTTCAGGTTGGGGGGGGGGGTCTTGGGGTTGGGCTTCAGCTGGATTCGTGCCTGCCAGTGTTGCTTGTGCTATAAGCATTATAACCTTTTTGACACCTATCCCTTCCGAAGATCGTTAAGCACGATGTTTTCCGATTTAGTGTGATATATAACAATAAGTGATAGGTTGAAAATTCTTTCTTTGTTCAAATGAAACTTGCACAGAACCTGCATAAAAATAAAATAGGTCTCATTCTTAAATCATTTTGATAACATTACGCATCATGACAGAGTTGTGGCCCCTGATTTTACCTTCATCTGCAATATATTTTGCAATTTTTTATTAGGTGAGCGTTAAAAGGAACAGCATATCAATCTCGTTACCTTGGCTTATTTATGCTGTCCACGCAACAAAGAATAGTACAAATATGTTAAGCATTACATTTTATTCCATGTACAAGATACAAAAGTTTGGTCTAGACAAATAATAAAAATAAGCAAGAACACATACATATAAAAAAATTTGTAAATATAGCTGCTTGCCAGATAAAACTGTTAAAATAAATGCAAAACAATAATCACAAAAACGAATTTCTATTAACTACACTGTTTCTGTTTGGAGAAAACACTTCATGTAATTGTTTTGCTCCGGAACATTTTGTTCAAATTACACTTCATACAATATTCATGTGAGACCTCTTTGTAAAATCGACTATAAGATTATCGAAATAACAAAATTTTACTGTTCCTAAATTCATTAAAAATATCATACGATATAGCTTTTATAAAACAATTTTAAAAATCAATTAAACATTAAACATTATTAAAATATAGCTCATTTAAATCAACAAGAGCCATGGCCAAGCGGGAGCCGCGCTCGGTTTTTGCTTAATTTTTAAGTCAAATACATCGGAGGAAAAATATTGTAGTAAGAATTATTCATAGAAAACATCATTTTCTTGGACAAAATATAATACAAACTTGATATCTGACCTTCACAGTCAATGTCATTTTTTCAGACCAATATCATATTTGAATTATTACAAATTATGAAAAAATATTAAAAATTAACACTACAAAAGTTATCTCACTATATATACATTATATACGAATCTATAGAATGTGATGTAAAATCATGTATAGTCTGATTTATTGACCTGTCAATTATGATAACATTACATCACTCATTTAAATATTCGATCCCACTTCGGTTTTGTCCGTGTAGCTTACGAGAATTAAAATGGAATCAATAGCTTATGTTTTGAAATGTCACTCGAGCTTAAAGTAGGTCGTTGTCACATCCGCAATAGCACAATCGGTTAAGTGATTGCCTAATATGTATGATATGCAAGTGGTTCGATTCCTACTGTTGCCATTGTTTTAGACCTATACTTTATTTTTTTGCAGTATATTTTAATGGAAATGGCCGAGTGCTTGCAAAATTGTCCAGACGGATATGGAGCAACTTGGAAAAACAATTTTGTCTCGATTGGTATTGTGTTTTACGGCCTTGTTTTAATTGATTAATTTTAATCCGAATGAATTTTAAATATTAATTCGTAAACAATGTTTTTTAAGAGTATAGACATTACCAAAATAAATGCAAAACATATTAAAACAACGCGAACAACATTAAACAAACATAGCTTCAGTAATGTTGAAAATAAAAATAAGAAGAAAAACACGAACGTAGGCTCAGGTAGGTCATTTAGGAACTATAAACCGTAATTTACCCTTTTGTACTATAACAGTCAGATTAATTATTTCTTAGACATAAATTAAATTAAATCACATCTGACTGCGTACATCTCACGGAACTTACCGAGAATCAGTCGAAGATTAATATATGGTGTGTATTTTTCGTATAAACAGTATATAATTGACAGGTTAATAAAATCAAATAAAAGTTAATCAGTAAGTTGTCTAACTGAAAAAAAAAACATATCAGTAGAGCTCTATTTATTAAGCTAGTCGCCCGTGAATGCCACAATGTGAATAATACGAGTATAAATACAGCACAATATCAAAATGTTGTAAATCTATGAATAACATATCAATTTATGACAAAATCCTGCAAAAGTTCGTGTGACATTCTTGTGTCATGTTCCTAGTCAAGAATAAAACAATTTAACTTTGATTAAAGCAAGTAAACACACGCACACACACACACACACACACACACACACACTCACGCACGCACGCACAACTGTAGCATGCATCACCCAAACTCAAATTAAAAGAAGGAATAAAGAAGAAGACTACATTCGGTGTTAACGCTCGTCTTTTTAAATAACCATTTCTGACAAAAATTCTAGATTAAAAAGGGACACAAGTCCAAACATACATCTTTCAGAATTATGGCCCTTGTCTGCCAACTCCACTTTATCATGATAAGCATTCATGTTGATAAAATATTTGAATAATTGGCTACATTAAAGTTTTTTGCAGGAAAACGACGACAACGGCGCCGCATCAATCATGCAAACAGACGAGCTAAAAATGGGGAAACATAAAATGTTAAAAATAGTACCGTATATACAATTGTGTAATTAAACAAAATTTGTTCACTTGTTTCTCGATCTATATGCAGCATTACAGCAATGACAAGGTATGTTGAACTGTTTCACTAGGCGGAATAGGCTAGCCAGTGAATCTGTAACTGCAAGAAAACAATGATAAATATTCTTACACTTTTCCAGAAAGTTTCGATTTTATTATAATCTTTGAACTGATACTTTGATGCATGCTCTTATCTAAGGCTGTTCTTTTGCTTTAGAAATATCGGCAAAATACCTTTGGTAAATTTTGAACTAAAAGTCATAGGATCGAAAAGTATTTTTTCTCGCAAAGAAGTAGCTAATTTATCCACTTAAAACAATCCATTGAGAATCATAACACACAGAAAGCAAACTCTACATTCGTATTGAGAAACGTTAAAAATATTTGTTTCAATTCCAGACGACAAAAATACCATCAGAAATTACCACGATCCTTAAATGTATGCATGAAGTAACCCGTAGTGTTGATGATAAAAGGGATTACTTTTGAGATCTTTGTATTTTAATGGAATTAATCTTTTAGTCCTTGTAGATTGACTGACATTTACGAACAGTCTCACAAATGTCTGATACAGTGGGCCTTTCTCTTGGTTCAAAGCTCCAAGCTAGATTCATGATGTCCTTAATACTTTTATCGATATCTGGAGACGATGGGACTTCCGGCACATTTCCCTCTATGCCTACTTCGTTCTTAAGCTGTTGGTACGTATAATCGGGAAACGGCTCATCTTTGAAAATAACCTCTAGGAGTACAATAGCCAATGAATACACGTCTGCCTTCATCATATCTTTAGCGGAGAGTACCTCTCCACGGAGCATTTCTGGTGGTGAATATTGCGGCGTGCCAATATTACGCACCAGTTCATCTACCGATACCGTTGTGTCGTGTATAATCATACTTAGACCAAAATCTGTGATTTTAACTTCACAAATTTCATTTTGAACATAATCCATTAAGATATTTGGTGTTTTAAGATCGCAGTGTGCGATTCTTTTGGTGTGTAAATATTCCAATCCTGCGCTCGTCTGATTAATTATATCGATCTGTTCATCTTCGCTGAAGTTGATGGTGTCATCTTTTACATGCAAGGCGTCGTAAAGGGTCATCTGCATGTATTCCATTACGATACAGAGATTCGGTTTCTCTACGCAAGCTCCTATAAATTTCACAATGTTAGGATGGTCAAGCGTACAAAACTTCAGGACTTCGACGGAAAAGTCCTTAATTCTTGACTCCGAGATCTTCTCGTTTTGAAGCTTCTTGACAGCTACAACCGTTTCTTGCCATTTAGCGAAATAAACTCGGCCAAAACCACCACTTCCAATAACCTTACGGAGTTTAAGCTCGTCGTATGGGATCTTCTTACCTTTGTAATCTTTCAAAATATCAAACTGAGTCTTTGGAGGAGCTTTTGTCGGGCCGCTCTGCTCCCACGAAATTTCTTCTTGAAGTCGGTTGTGCCTATACATCGCTTGATCATATGCTTCAACCCTGTCTCCTTGCGAGTCAAGCAATGCCAACCCCATATCACAACTGATGGATCCCCTGTCCTCAAATCTATAATCCGAAAACTGAAAATAAATATCAACATCAAAAATATAAGAGTATACGAAATTCATGTTTAATTTTGTTTTCATCTAGATATTATCCACACAAAAGAATTGATCTTGGTCGCTGATTCTTGTCTTGTTAAGAGTTTAAGAGTGTTTAAATCAGGGTGAAAGTAGCGAAAAGACGATAACAGCAACGCGTGGTTGCTGGTTATTGCTAGTTTGTTGTGTCCTTTAATTCAGATTTTCGTGTGACGGGGCAATAACTGTCCAAATTCACAAAGTGGTTATTTGATACCATTTATCCACCATACATCGTATCTATGGGATGTTTTCAATTGAAACGGTGAGTGGATTAATCAAATTATTACGAAACGTTGAATTTATTAAACATGGCACATTAGCCATGGATTGTGCGGGGAAATAAATTCAACGAATAATTAGTCCGTCTAGTTTTGTAAGAATCAGCATTTTTTTCCAATATGTATGAAATTCCCAAATTCGAGTTTTTGTCGTATTTCTTATCAATATCTAGATATAATTTAATAACAGATGTTGGACGTTTCGTATCTGACATTTTCTTCCAGCGTTTTTGCCCCGTGACCAAAGGTAGTAAATAGTTTCATTAAAAATGATCACCTTCAATATACCGGTATATATATTGTACATTGTATAATAAACGCGTTTTTTTTACTAGCTTAGAAAACTGAATCCCGACCTACTTTCACATACGCGATTTGCCGAAAAGAAAAAAATATATATACATAAACAATGAATTTACTGCATGCATCAAGGGTAACTGTGTTTTCTATTCTTTAGTTTGTTTCGTTTTTTAATTTTATGACATTTTCTATAAATTTCGATATATTTACTTTCATGCGATATAGCAGACTATGCAGTTTGTGTATATTTATGAATATTATTTTGCCCACAAATCGGTATATCATTCTTCAAGTTTGTTCTATGTTAGCAGTATTCTTCCATAAGCAAATTGAATTAATGAAACCATTTACTTGTGTATTATGTAAAAAGATGTATGACGCAAATCGTGCTTTAGTGCCTATCAGTTATATTCTTGTAACATATACATGTATATTTCTCTAAATGAAATTCGACATTCATTTTCAACTTTTTGAAATTTTATAAAGGGAAAGTTGCACGAAGAAGACCCAATATACTTCCTTTGAAATAGTATCCTCATTAATGTCACTAATGCATAATTGAAATGACTTCTCACGCCAAAGAATCTATACCAGGGCTGTACATCTAACAGAAAGGTGGCGGGAAAGTTGCAATAGGGGCTAATCAACTTTGACATGTCTTTTTCTATTTACAACAAAGACTAATCTCGTCTTCACACTTTCTTCTGATTATGAAAAGGATATAATACTAAATGACTGCTTCTAATAAAACAACTGATTCATTGTGTGAACAGAAATGCCGATATATTGTTGTTCTTACCTCATCTTTGTCCTCAATCCTTTTCAACATTTCGGGGATTTTGGCCGTGGTTTTGCTCTTCTTTTTCTGTATAGGCAAGCTTCCAAGTGGTTTACCTGCTCGACCTAGCTTTATATTCAAACTGCTATTATCGTAGTTTTTCTGCATAACACATTTATTCTTCGATGAAAATACCGCTGTACCAACCGGTAATCCGACCCGTCCTAGACGCTGATTGGTAGGACTATCAACGTAACGCTTTACATCTGTGGCCGGAACATGGCTGATGTTACTGTCTTTACATACGGCAGCCTCTCCATGATACATACCAACCCTTCCTAACTTCTGGTTCTGTGGATTATCTACATATACCTTACGCCGATCTGTCGTGTCGACATCAAAGTTGACAGAAAGATTTCCATCGGGACCGGATTTCACAGCACTTCTATGACCAATTGGTGTAGTATCATCGGAGAATGAATCCACTGTTCCCATCTGTTTGGCAACTTCGTAATTCTTACCATTTAGACTCTTAGCAGGTATTACAGAATCGGGACTCGAGTTTCGACTGTCACTGTCTCTTTGGTTGTTGTTCTTAGCCTTGGAAACAACCATAGTTCCCTTTGGCATCCCAACTCTCCCATGTTTGCGGTTGAATTCATTGTCAACATAAGTACCAGTCGCAGCCGGTTGTGCTAGATGCTCCGCAGCTGAAGCCACACCACTTCGAACACAATCGTTCGTTTTGTCATTTATCTCATTGTTCTTAACCTTAGACACGACGGCACTTCCCTTTGGCAACCCAACTCTCCCAACCTTGCGTTTTTCTGCATTGTCAACATAAGTATCAGCACACGCACCACTCTGTGCTGGTTGCATTCTGTGTGCTACAGAATCACCATGGTTTATACTGGCGTTCGCGCCAAGACTTTTATTGCTGCTAGTTTTAGATACAACCGCCGAACCTTTAGGTAAGCCAACTCTTCCGAGCCCGCGGTTTTGTGCATTGTCGACATAGGTATCAGAACTTGTTCCATTCCGCGCAGGCTGTTCATTTCCGGTACTTGTCGTCCCCCTGTTGTCCTTATGTTCTGGCATGCTACCCAGTGGCAATCCAACGCGCCCAAGCCTTCGGTTTTGTGCGTTATCAACATATCGTTTTGACATAGTGACTGAAATAAATAACGTGCATTAATATAGTTTAAATAACTTGCTTTATATATAAAAAGATTCCTTCACAATAACGGTTTCCTTTTAAACTACTGAAAAAACGAAGGACCGGGTAAAAAGCTTCCATAAAGTCTTAAAATTTCATTTTTTATGTATTGTACTCAATCGAAGGCTTAAATCTTTAACAAAACTTGATTCAAATACTATATTTAAAATACTCTACCAGATGTAGAGGGTACACGATTCAATCAAGATACATTTGTATTATTAATCATTGCTCTTAGCTCGATAAGCGGTCTATGTTAACTAACAGTACAATGCCTATGTACATGATTCCTTTGCTACAAAAGGATTTGATTTTTTTCTCACAATTAAAGTTGCAATTTTTCAAAGGAATTATTTAGGTAAAACATGTTTATGTACATTGACATTTAATATTCAGGTGTATTCAAATTTGTCAGCAAAATGATTTTGAATGCATACATTCCCAGTGATGCGTTTACAAAATGTGAAATTAAAAGACGCAAAAAATATATTTACATTAGTGTATATCAAATTTCCTTTTCATGGAAAATATTAAACATGCAAAATATTAATATGGTGCAAACGATAACCTGAAAAATTAAGTACACTGTATGGAATAAAGTGTTAAAATAATCAAAGCAGTATGCCTTCATATTCATACTTATTTTCATGAAAATGTGTTAAATCGACATTATGCTAATATTTTCATTGTCAAGTGGAGCTGAATTGGCTTTATATTTCAAGAGATTGGCTGTTTAAATGATGTTTGACCAACAGATTATATTGGAAAATGTTTAGGATAAAATTTAAAATATGCCTAAAATATAAAAAGACTGCCCCGCTTACAGGTAAATTCTAAACGATATTTACTGAAATGTCGTAGTATGAATCCGGTGGTTATTTATTGTTTATGGGAAGTAAATTATTGCATCAAGCATAATGTCACTTTAAGGAACACATTTTCAAGTGAAAAAAAGTAATTACACACTGCAAAGTCACCTTTTATCCATGTAAATTACCAAATAAATATTCAATTTAAAATTAAAATCAGAATTAAACTATCAAAATTGCTAATTAAAAATTGATAATTAGTAGGTTTACGTTACATTTTACAATTAAATGCATTGATAATACATTGAAGTCTTAAAAAGACGTGCGTATTATTGATGAAATAGCAGCCCATGTGTTAAAGTACGGGTGATCGGTGCGTTGATTGGTCACAAACCCAACCTCCTCCCCCCCCCCCTCCCCATCCAAACTTTCCAAAACAATCTAAAGTGTAATGTGCTTTTTTCCATGTAACATGCGTTAAAATATTACATATATGACTGAGATATCATTTCTGTCATTACTATACATTTTAATAGTATAAATATATATGTATCTTTTTTATGATATTACAAACATATACTCGATACACAATTGTATATTATTTAATCGTATGTTACATGAAAAAACTGCAGTTAAGATTGTTTGGGAAAGGTAGGTGCGGTCAATCCGACTACAGTTAGTGTAGGCAATCAGAATCGCCTTATGAAAAGCGTTCTTTTCTAAAATATTTTTCGAGTCCTTTTGGCTTAAGCAATCTGAAAATAACTGGTGTCATTTCTTTCCTAAGTAACCATCACATTATTGTCACACAGCTTACACTTGTTTTCTTGAAAATCTTGACATTAAATACTGATGCAGAAAAAAAAATAGAAACCGACAAAAAAATTTAATTGAACAGAGCAGAACAGAACAACACTTTATTAACTCTAGTTTCAAATAGCAACACAAGAGTGTACAAGAGTGTACAATACATGGTATATCAATATATTATATAATAAGTGACATGGTAACTGAGCATCTGAAAAAAGGTATCATCGATATTTTTATTATTTGAACATCTTATTATTAAAAGAAGTTGGATTCGGGGGTAGATGTCCATATATGTTGGAGAATATTTAATAACATTATTGATCAATTTTGAAACAGATTATAGGTATAGATGCGTGGGCGGATCGATGATGTTTGTTATGCAGGCGTCACACTGTCCCGAAATTGACACCAGATGGGCATACGAATATGAAATTTTTAATTTCGTGCGAAGATAGCCCCGAAATTGATCGACAGTCTCTTAACAGCCGAAAAAGGTAGATTCCTACAGAAGGTCACGCGATAGCATCCGAGCCAGACACGATTCCTACCGAAGGTCACGCGATCACATCCGATACACACACGAAGTCACCATAAAGATGCAATTTTGTACAAAGTAGTTTACCAGCAGGACACGCGAAGGTCACAAGATAGGTACCCGACGTCGTATTTTGATTACGATGCCTTCGTACGTGGTTACGAAGAAGTCAAGTGACCTTCACCTCCGGGTGGTATACAACCCACGGCCAACCGCAGCTAATTTCAGTTGCAGATAGTATTGGGAGCTAATTAAACTACGTTTAAACTTTATTTTGGCTCTTCATATTACTATCAAAAACAATTCTATTCACACAAAAATCTATGATTATGATATAGTAAACTATCCACATTTAGATGGAGACGTACCGCAAGCAACATCTGACGGGGTATATGTATCTCAGTAAATAAGATTCACTAGAGCTTTTAGCAACGTGAAGGATTTTAACAAGCTAAATATTTTCATTACTAGCAAGCTACTCAAACAGGGCTACCGCTATTATAAATTACGTAGATATTTTACAAAATTCAACACTCGTTACTTTGATTTAATCTCAAATTTCAGTAGTGATTCAAAAATGATTTTAACGGAGATGTTATTTACAAACTTCGCAAGATCTCTGGTCATTGTTGCCTTAACTAAAATTATTAAACGTTTATCCAGAAGAGGTTTTGACTACTTTTTTTAGATATACCGCATGCATAGTGTCTTTCCTCTTATGATTACATCTGACGGACCAAGTGGGATACTCTATGATGGACAGTTCTTAATGCCCTTTGGGACTGAAATGCCTTAATGTTCGTCTTCTGCCTTGATTCGTCGGGCCCTTGTAGGTGATTTTTTTTGTTACTCTGTCTTCCTTTAAAATATTGAGTACTTTTGTTATGGTCATATGGGTATTCGTTTATATGTATCTACATAATCATCTCGGTGTTTTACTTATTTTACCTTTTGAAACCATAACAACTGTTATAAATTTACTTGGCGAGGATTCATGTTGTTTAAACCGTCTCGTTTATAGGAACATGGTGGTCTAAAAGTGATTTTTGGTGCACTATTAACCGGTTTAAACTCCCCAGCAGTGCTTATGCTGCTGACCGGTCCAAGGCGGCGCCCCTCTTTGTTCCTCAGATGCATGTCTTTGTTATTTCATACTGTTTTGGTGACACTTTTGTCGGCATCCCTTGCTGTTTTCTCGTCTACGGTAAGTATTTTCCCTTTTGCCCCTAGTTTTATTTATTTAATAAATCAATCATTTATTTGTTTTCTTTGATTTCCTTGTCGTTTACCATTATTTCATCTTATGTATCATTTAAGTGATAAGCCTATCCGTGCTCTACCTTTCTCCCTGTCCGTTTTTCGGGGGGGGGTCCTTTTGTGTTACTTGGTTCTTGTTGCTTGGTTGTGTGTGGGGGGGGGGGGCGGTTGCGTTCATTGAACGTTGTCTTTCCTTGTTGATCTTGTTTATCATATTTGATAAAACTTTATCATACCACTCAAAGTAGGCCCGTGGGCCTCATTATGTTTTCCAAGGTGTCTTAAAAGTAGCAATGCTGCTGCCTTCTTTTTCTCGGTTGACACTTCATCAAAGCATGTAATTTCTGCAGGAAAATAATTGTAAATTAATTGTAAATAATGGAAGCTTTTGATGTCTCTGTAGAGATGTGCAAGAGTGACAGATGAGGAAGATGGTCTAGCCGTTTATATGTCCACCATGATAAACATGCAACGCTTGAGCCACTAAAAATTGCTTTCTTCGGCCTCATCGTGATCCCATCTCGATGGCATCGTACCAAAATACGATGGCGACACGACGGTATTGCGGGGGCTTCACGTAGTCGTGTTCCCTTTTAAAGAGTATCGGGAATCTTCGTGTTTACTTCGCATTGTCTTCTTGAGGCTAAAAATGTCAGATTGCACCGATGATCACACGAATAAAAGACGAAGACTACACGATTTGACAAGATGGCTTCACGGTGGCCTTACGAATGGCAAAATTGACATACGAATTCAACACGAAAATGAACCTTCGCAATGTCTTCGGGCAATTTTTTGGCATGCCAAAAGATTTTGGAACCGCTCACGAAGTTGCTGCCGGAGCTTGTAATATTCAGCCGGGGATCATACGATGGCAAAAGATGCCCTCACGAATGGCACGATGTTATTACGATCAGATCCGAATTTGAACATTTCCTTATTCGTGTGTCCATCTGATGCCAAATTCGGGACAGTGTGACGCCTGCATAAATAAACTCCCGGTATCTTCACACACATAAAATTTAATTGATTATTTCACAACAATGTACAGTAACTACAGAGTAGATCATTTGAAAATATTAAAGCCTTCATTTAAAACAAAGGTTATCTGAAAAGCATGTCATTCAAGAACTTCACTTAAAACATATCATTCCTTACATACAGGTGCTAATGTTTAAATACTTAAACCAGTAAGGAAACATTAAGAACACATCATTTTGTTTTTATTGTTGAATAAAAACTAGAAATGTGTCCATAGGACACGGATGCCCCCACACGCCACTGTTCTGTCAATCTCATGACTCTAGGTCAAATATTTTTTGGACTACATGTGCCACAAGTTGAAAACTAAAAATCAACAAAGGGCCATAATTCTGTTAAATTTGGTCGCAGCGAAAATTCCTTCCTTTACTACCATCTACACATTAAGGTTGTTAATCCCTGGAAGTTTAAGCAAAATCTGCCATCCAGTTTAAGAGGAGTTGCGTTCACAAAATTTCTACATAGTATATAATGAAAAAATCAACAAAGGGCCATAATTCTGTTAAATTTGGTTGCAGCAAAAAATCCTTCCTTTACTGCCATCTACACATTAAGGTTGTTCATTTCCTGGAAGTTTAAGCAAAATCTGCCATCCGGTTTAAGAGGAGTTGCATTCACAAAATTTCTACATAGTTATATAGTGAAAAAATCAACAAAGGGCCATAATTCTGTAAAATTTGGTCGCTCAGCAAAAAATTCCTTCCTTTACTACCATCTACACCTTAACGTTGTTCATCCTGTAAGTTTAAGCAAAAATCTGCCATCCGGTTTAAGAGGAGTTGCGTCCACAAAATTTCTACATAGTATATAGTGAAAAAATCAACAAAGGGCCATAATTCTGTTAAATTTGGTCACAGCAAAAATTCCTTCCTTTACTGCCATCTACACATTAAGGTTGTTAATCCCTGTAAGTTTAAGCAAAATCTACCATCCGGTTTAAGAGGAGTTGCGTTCACAAAATTTCTACATAGTATCTAGTGAAAAAATCAACAAAGGGCCATAATTCTGTAAAATTTGGTCGCAGCGAAAATTCCTTCCTTTACTACCATCTACACATTAAGGTTGTTCATCCCTGTAAGTTTAAGCAAAATCTGCCATCCGGTTTAAGAGGAGTTGCGTTCACAAGATTTCGGGACGTACGGACTGACGGATTGACGGACGGACGGACAAGTGCAACGCTATATGCTCCCACATTGTGGGGGCATAAAAAGAAA
This sequence comes from Ruditapes philippinarum, assembly GCF_026571515.1. NCBI lineage: Eukaryota > Metazoa > Mollusca > Bivalvia > Venerida > Veneridae > Ruditapes > Ruditapes philippinarum. The sequence goes on along the minus strand of NW_026859619.1, from coordinate 17,809 downwards.
TTAAATAATGTGATTTTGATTGCCTTAGATGCGGATTGCCTACACATAATGTAACGTTCAGATCGGGAAATGGTTGTCAGTCATTTACAAATACTGTCAGGCTGTCTCCGGCAGTGTATGTTCAATTTATGTTAAAAAAAGTTGAGGTCTGACATAAAACTTGCGTGATATTAATACATAGATCCCCCGATTTATATCATTCTTATTATACAATAACAATTTCACCACAAGCTTTTTGTTTACAAAAGAGCACATGTCCATGTTTGTGGTTTAATCTACTGTTATTCAAATAAAGGGTCAGAGTAGGGATCTATCAATAGTGGCTTTACCATATTATTGTCCCCTGTCCACACCCAGACTTAGTAACTTCCCATCTTGTAAAAACTGATGGTTGTATTATTTAAGGCAATAAAATTGGAAATTAGAATTCTTAAAATTATACCCTCACATTGTTGGACACACGTAAAACGTATCCGTATATAGCATATTAGTTTATTGTAAAAAAAATAATCGTAAATAACTTAAATTTAAAAGTCTAAATATATTCATGTCTTTTCACTACATACCTTTCTGTCCTAGATAATCGATTACGCGATGCAAATTACTGACTTCCACGTAAATTGATTAAAGAAATATTAAAGTATAGTTTATATCCAGTTTAATGTAATATAATAATAATATATATTTTATAGAATCATTTATATAATGTTAAACACTCCTTGTATATCAGTTGTGACATGTATGTGCGGCGTTTAAACTTTGACCTATATCATGCTTTCGGGAAATTAGACGTCTATTTTCGGTTTCAATTCTTCATTTAATAATAAAGCGGGGATTAATGATATAAGGTTAAACCACTCCCTTTGATACAGTTAAACCACTATTGAATAAATTACATACGCGGATCAAGAACGGGGGTTAGGGTTTATGACACTCTACCTTCCACCCCGCCCCCCACCACCCCAAAATCCCAGCGATTTGGTTTGTCTGTGGAATCCCTCTGAGATTTGGATATAATTTTACGTATTTTGGCGAAGGTCACGCAAAAACTACAGGAAATCAGCAAAATGTTTTACTCTTGCCCGGAAGGCTTAAATTGTTATATAAAACCTTTCATAGAATGTATGTTACCCCTCGTCCCTCTGATAAAAAAATCCAGGAGTTGCGCAATAAACTTTGCAACTTGGTTTGTCAATATAACTTGGAGATGTTATACAATCTATTTAAGTATAAAATTGTGATCATTTCCCAACGACAAAGGAATGTACATACATGTATATCTAACAATGAGTTCCTTGGTGATGTCAAGTGCCGCACTTTAACACAAAGATGTCATTATAGGCTAAGAAAATAATGTTTAGTTTCTCATGCATTTAATCGGCATTGTATCGCTGAAACAAAATGCATCTACGAGTTCAAGATAATTGAAATGTTCGGCAATTGCTCATGTGCGGAATTAATTGCCATTCATGTAAATCATGTTTTTATTTTTCAGGTGGCTGTTACATTTGACTCTTAATAGCAAGCATTAGAACTTAGTGAAAATAGTTTCCGGTGTCGAACCGCAGAAGTCATCAACGGAAGCTGATGTAAGTGTAAGAAGAACGGCCGACCCCTCGCAAATTAGCCAGAAGTTAGCCAGAAATGTTTGCGATACACGCTTTTGATACATGTGTTTACCTAAGTGGAACAACCGAGCTCGCGCGAATAAAAGTTAATAAAACAATTTATGGGTAATAAACACAATCTGATCATACGCATTCAGTTTCATATCTTTTTACGGCGTTAATCAGCATTGCACGCGTACGATACTACAATTATAGCTGTTACGTGCGGTTATTGACTTAGTCACAATATTTCTACTGCGTGACTAACACAGTAAGTGCAAAATTATTTTGCATATTCTGACCTAATTTTGGTAATTTTCGTATACTTTAAGTGCCGTTTGCAATGTGTAAATTTCTTTCTTTGCTCACTTCAAAATATTTTACTTTCCAAAACATTTTTCAAATTTTGATGAAAATAAACACGAAACTGGAAGCATGTTGCGATAAAACGCTAATTGTATAAAACTAAATTTTTCATAAAGACCAAATAGGCAAATACCATAGCTATAGCCTTACGTTTAATATCTGTCCAGACTTGACTCAGATTTTCAGAAAATTTGCGATCATTGTTAATCCTATATTGTATAAAGGTGTTTCGCTAGGGCGATTGCCGATATTAAAACCGTACTACGGTGTTCCGTTAGGACCTAAAATATACAACCCGAAAACATTTATAAACCACAAAAGGTACGTTGAGTCGATGACGCAGACAAGAAAACAAAAATTGAAACGTTTACGCCATCATACCACCGAATTCCGACTACCTGTATCAGGGCTGGGAATCAAAACTGCGTCGTATCCTACAAAATGTAAACAAACGCCGCCATCTTGGAACAAAAAACGTATGTTTTTGTTTTTAACTTTTATTGTTGGAAATGACTGAAAACAAGATTATATGTATTAACACGCTACACTATTTTCCGCTTCGTTCGGTATATGTTGCTTGCACAACTGTTTTGTAAAACAAAAGTTATAGCGAACTTGCAACTCGAAGCGGGGCAGAATTTTTATGAAAATGTGTGGATACGACGCAGTTCATATTGCTTTATCTATCGTTTTTTCCTTCAAATCAATTATATATTTGTTTCAGAGTTCACCATAAACTCCGAAATGTAATTTTGCATCATTTACTTAAATTTCATTAAAAAGAGATGTTTATTTTCCAAGAAAATAATGATTTTTACGAAATGATACGACGCAGTTGAAAATAAAATATGATACGGCGCAGTTGTATTTTCATTATTTGGATTATTTTTATCAACTTCAATTTCAATCTTCTCTCATCACTACAAGGATTTACATGTATGTTAGGCCATTGTTGAATTCAGACTTTATGACACGGTCAGCGTTTTCTTCCATGTCCAGGAAGGCGACAGAACGACAATACGATGGTGACAATAAGACAGTGCGGTGGTGACAGTACGATGGTGACAGTACGACAGTACGATGGTGACAGTACTATGATGACAGTGCGACGGACTGTCACCATCGTGCAGTTGTTTCGCCATCGTACTGTCGCACTGTCACCATCGTACTGTCGCACTGTCAACAACGAACTGTCAAGTTTCGCGCATTTCGTTCTCAGAGGAAACGCGCCTCCCCTAACTGCTAACTGAACACCGTATATTTCGTATGGACCTCGAAATACGTCCATAGGCACTTGATGGCAAAAATAATTATTCGGTCGACTACCCTTTTCGACCACTACCAGTTATGATTTTTATCAACTTTAATCTGTAACACACACACTTATCAATTCAATAAAAATCTAGCGACAAAACGTCCTTTAAAATAATAGATATATCTCACGTTGCATATCCATATCGGTACCCTCTTTGCGAAATCTACTTAAACGCACATGCACACTGCAGGCTATTCTTTGCTAAAAACAAACCAGCGATGGATAACAATCCACCTAATGCTCCTTCAAATGACGAAAGGAGGTATGTCATGTGGAAAATATGTATACCACGGAACACTAGAATGTTTTTTCTTCGCGTGTTTATTGCAGTGTGTCCATTTTCAATTATTGCAACCCAACAATAAGCTATAAAATCGACATGTCCTGTCTCGCCCATCACCTCGACATATTGTTTCGGGCTGAAATGAACCAGTGGCTTGATTATATATGCATCATACCTATTACATGTGTTCATTTATACATAATATTCAGGAAAAAGCAGTTATTAGTCAGATTAATAAAATCACCCTACTTTCGGTTTTTGCAGCGAAACAGGCCACCTCTTTGATATTGATTTTTATATCACAGCTAGGTACCCTCTTAATACACGGGTAACCGTTCTAACAAAGAACGATCTAGAAGCAAGAGACAAGACTTTATAATACAGGTAGTCGAAATTCGACATGAATGGGCAGTTCTTATTTAAGACAGGCGATTCCTGCCACTGACTAGTTCTAAGATTAAGCATCATAAGTCTACAAATGTGTTCTTCTATTTTATATATTTGTGAATAACAGAAGTCCGTATCATGACACTATAGTATATATACGTACATAAAAATAGAAAATATTACATGCTTAACGTTTAACGCAAATAAAAGCGTATGTCCTGCTTTGTGGGTATACCCGTGTGTTAAAAAATGAGAGGGTACTTGTGATATAAAGAATTCAAAAGCAAGAGGTAGCCCGTGTCGCTGCAAAACCGAAAGTGGGGTGTTTTTATGAATTTTACATTTATTTTTGATAATATACTGCATATATCCGAAGATGATATATAAGTGAACACATGAAATATGTATGATGCATATATAATCAAGCGACTGGTTCATTATAGTCCGAAACATAATATGTTATATTATGTCGAGGTGATGGGCGAGACCAAACATGTCGATTTTATGTAGCTTATTGTGAAGTTGCGGTACTTGAAAAACGGGCACATGACAAATCAGCACATAAATTAAACATTCTAGTGTTCCGTGGTATACATCTTTTCCACGAGTCGTGTCATACCTCCTTTCCTTATTACAATGAATTTTACTGGCTTGTTATCCATCGCTGGTTTGTTTTAGCAGAGAATGGCCTGTGTATGTGCAAAGAGGGTACCGTTCGAGTAGATTTCGCAAAGAGGGTACCGATATGGAATGCACCGTGTATCTACTGTGTATAAAAATTCCTAGTAATAGAAAGAGCACCGAAACACGAGGCTATCTGATTTGTACGAGGGGGCGTAGCCCCCGAGTATAAATCAGATTGCCGAGTGTTTTGGTGTTCTTTCTCTTTTGTATCATAGTCAAACATAAAAGCACGTTCCCTGTATATGAAACCCCGGCAAAAATGAACGGCAATGAACGAACATCTGAATATGACATTTCTGTCGCTTTCCCTTTCTCTGCCGTCACAATATGTAAACCCCAGCAAAAATGAGCCAATCAATGGGCATGCTCTGGAGTGCGGGTAACTAATACCCGCACTCCAGTTAACGCACTGTGCATGTATATGTATACGATTTAACCCTGACACATTTTCAACAGAAAGGTCTCCAAACTATGATACAACTTTATATACAGAGTAGATATATCGATTTTTAAAAGTAATCGGTACATGAATTTATATACTTATTGTTATGGTTAAGTACAAAATGCCAAACTGTCGCTTATAATTGTACATCATACCCGTGTATATGCATATTAAAATTAAAAATGGTTGTCAGACTTATTTTCAACCTGAATTGTCGTTTTGTGATTAATCACCCAGGCTTTTGTTAATCTGGACTCCATACCTTGCTATATTATAACACAGATCACCTATTTCCTAAATGATTTCCTGGCAAAATTATAGAGGTAGTTAACTTGCCTGTGTACACACTTCTACAAAAAGTTATTCTTATTTATACAAATTCGAGTCTGATATGACGTATTGCTTTTATCAGCCATCATTGACCATACCATACCTGTATCGCATTGATCATACTATACCTGTATCGCATTGACCATACCATACCTGTATCGCATTGACCATACCATACCATACCATACCATACCATACCTGTATCGCATGTATACACATATTGTCTGCATTTTCTATCTAGAGTTCTTAGTTTTTAGTTCCCTTAAAGCAATATACAATTTTGATGAGAGTTTTGTTGCTAAATTATCACAAATGTGGTATTACTAAAATATGACACGGACTTTTTGACATATCGTGAAGAACGGATTTATATATTCAGTTCCAATAAATCTTAAAAAGAAACATTTTTATATACGTGTATAATTTTTAATTTATTTATAGGTATTATAATTTGTAGTTTGAGTATTGTAAATGATAAATAAAGATAATAAATACACATATACTGTGTACTGTTAATCGTTTTCAAAATAAAATAAAAACGTTGATTGCCGAAATACTTCTTACTTGTTACTCCCGAAAAATCCATGCAAATTATGACAGGAACAACAGTATAATAAATCTAAAATTATATAAGATATAAGTGTATCCGTTAGAAAATAAAAAGGATAAAAGAAACAGAGTGCAGATTATTAAAAAGAAACATATCATGGTAGGATTTTTAAATGTTAATTAATCGATGCAAAACTTTCTGAGAAAATATTAGGGCTGTGACTAGGTTGAATATGACCTGGAAGGCTATTCCAGTTGCGGAAAGCTCTAGAAAAGAAAGAGTTCAGATGGTATTGGGTACGACAGTGAGGTATGAGAAAATTTAAGTTTCTGGTAGGAACTGAGTGAATGTGCGCGGTCTTGCTGATGTTGAAGTTGGTATAAAATATCAGTGAATTATGGAACCTTCTTTGAGACAAAACATTCCAATAAAGTTCCTGTAACATATTGGTGACGCTACTTGTGAAATCATAATTGTTACATAATACCTGCCTGCAGTTATGTGTAGATTTAAGATGTTTGCATGCCAGAGGTGCCAAATAATTGATCAAAATTTTGACTTGAGCTCTTGTGAACGTATTTATATAAGTTCTGTTTTGCAGCATCCTTCTCAACCATTTTATTTAATGAAATTCCAGGGCCTAGTCTCTCTCCAAGATTTAAACTTAGGCCTATGAAATATAATTTAAAAGAGTTAATTTCAAGAGATTCTGACGGAGAAGTGATCGAGTGTCATTTGCACTAGGCCTATGGTGTACGTACAGCTAAGAGCATCGTCGGATACCCACGATTGATAAACATGTCACATAACATGCAAATAAATGTGATAAATGTTAATGGTTCGGCCGTGGGTATCCGACGATGAGCTAAGAGATGGGCCTTAGTCCTAACGAATTCTGGTAGATCGTTGATGTATGAAAAAAGAGGAACAGACAATGACAAATGACGAATGACGGTGAACTGGGAACACAAGATAGTATAGGATTTCTTTGATAGGCCGGTGACCTTCTACCGCTGAACACTGTTATGTTACTATTGTTAGCCCAGTCAGAATTTCTTACTTTCCCGCCATTTGAACAACAAAAATGCCACTCGCATGTTAATTCTTTTTAAAGAAGCAAACTTGTAAATAATAACATCGGACTTAATACGGGCTGAAAGTAGTTTTAACCACGGATTTAAATTACTATTAAATTGTAATATAAATCCGTGTTTTAACGCGTGAAAAACAGGGGCCGGTGTAATCATTGATAATTTGTATGTAGATCTATTTGACATGTAAAGGAAAATAAAATATATTTTGTTAAGCAAATTTAAAGTGGATCATTTTACAATTTATATGGATTGGAAAATAAACATAACACTTATATTAATTCCTTAGATATATGTGCGGTTGACCATATCCGAAGTTTAACGGAAAGAGCCGAGAAGGTGCGATTTGCATTTTTATGTATCACGTGATCATGGTTAGATCATATTGCAGTTCAAAATGGCGGCTCGACTTACAGCAGAATTTTTAAAAGATTGGAAAAATGAAGTTAATCCTGATCTGCAGAAAGAAAGAGATACATGCACGTTTAATATCCAGGAGCTAACATTTCTTCTAGATGGTGGACAAGAAAAAACAAAACGAAGGAAGGAGTTGGGTAAATTTATATTAATTTTAATGATTATCATTATGTAAAATAATAAAATTAATAAAAATTATCTCAAAATCAGAAGCAAACTCCAGAAAATAATGTACCAAAATATATTTATTGATATATGTATGACATTTAAGTAAAGTAAACTCAATATTACTTAATATTTAATGGATTAATGTAAGAACTAACATTATAGAACATAATCCATGATAATCTATAAATGTCCAAGTCAATATAACAAAAAGGGCAAGCTTACATTAATCAGATTCCACTATAATTTCAAAAGCACATATAAACAAAATTGCCCTAAATGACATAATACACAAACAACAAAAAACTGACCAACTGCAACAGGTATATACAACCAGGTACGTACGTATATTAACAGTATCCGCAACTCTATACAGTAAATCAATAACGGTAAATTATGCTGTCGTGGCAGATAATCCATCCGGACTGCCGATCGTTATTTATTTTTATCACGATTACATATCATTAAGCGGAGTGATATTTGACCTTGGTTATTTAAATTACCGTCAACATGTTATTTTCTGTTCAATTTTTTAAAAGTGACATATTCTAGAAAGCTGAAAGATAGATTTTTTTAAATATATATTTTATAAATCAGTGTGTTTAGTATGAAGAAAATTACGACGAGTTAAACACAGAGTTTTTTTTTTTTGTCTCCCGATTATGTCAAAACTTCAGTAAAAATAATGATGCCCTCTTCGAACAAATATAAGTTTTTTTCGTCATTTATGGTCCGAATTTCGAAAAATACCTATCAAAAGAAAGCTGAGAATTTGATCTTTTTAACCGTGTAATTATCATTTACAAAGCTAAATTATTTCCGGAATTGTAACGAGTAAAAAGCGCAACTTTTACTACCAGCCAAATGGCGACTGCACACAAAAGAAATTTTATATACATGTAGTAACAAGTTATTATTGTTTCGTCATTTTTGAATTATTTTAAGCATTAAAATAACTAATTACGCTTCATTGGATTGTTTACCTTTTTTAGTTCTATTTTTAGTGTCTGTTTCTTAGCATCAACAAAACAACTTCTCATTGGTTTATATTTGATATTCATACACCTTGGCTATTTATAGGGACTTGTTTCCAGTTTTCATTGCTATTAGTATTTTTGTAGTGTCGCTTGATTTTCAAAAAAGTTTCTCGAAGTTGTTTTTAGGGTGTGGCATTCCCGCCTTTTCATTTTATTAAGTTTTAAAGTTTCAAGTTATCACTGGACATTCATATTAATTTAGAAATTAATTTCTCATTTGAAGGGATATAGACCCTTGCTGGGTTTATTATTCTATTCTAAAATGTCTTCAAGGACTACTGAAAGGAAAAAAGGTCGCGTAGACTATAAAAAAATGATCGAAGGAGAACCGTGGATTTCGGATGACAATGGAGAAGAGGTAAATAAGTTGCCGACTGCTTCTGCGGGTTTATTGGAGGAATCGAAGCCCTGTGGGATTTCAGTTTGTGAGAAGCAAGCGTCTGCTGATTCTGAGGACTCAGATCTGGATAGCATGAAGGAGGAATTGAAAAAATTAGAAAAAGAAGAAAAAGAGCATAGTCCAGCGGGAGAAGGCAGAATTAAGACGCAAACTTAAAGAAAAGAGAGACGCTGTAAAATCTTTAAAGGGTAACGATTTTTCGTCTATTTCTATCTCGTTGTCTGATGCTAAAGAACCGAAGAAAATTTGCTCAAAAAAAGTAAACAAGAGCTCTCCTTTGCAGAAAAGTCAGGATAAAAAAGTAACTTTAAACTCTTTGAGACAAGATAATGATTTAAAGCGTAAAGTTCGGCGTAAGCTTAGCAAATTAGGTCTTGAAGAACCTTCTATTGATACAAGTTGTTCCGATTCGGATACGTCCGATAATTCGGACAATGAAGTTTCTAGTATTGTTGATTCGTCAGATGAAGAGTTCTCTCCCAGTTCTAATAAAAATATTAGAAGAAAGAGCTCTCATAGATCTGGTATCGAGGCTAAAGCGTCTGATAGAGTGAAATTTGTTCAGAAATATCCTCATTCTCAGTTAAGATACGAATTTGTTGACCAGAGTCTGTCCTTCAATGATTTGTCTATGAATCTTTTTATTGCTGGTGAATTGGAGATTATCTCTGATAATGACACCAAATCTACAGAAAGAAAAGGACGAATGGGATTACTTAAAAGATTAATGTATTTAAGCGTATCCTATGGTTTCAGCATTTTAAAAGCATATTATGCAGCTGTTCTTAGGGAAATAGAGCTTGGTAAGAAGTCCTGGTCTGATGATTTCCATTATATTGAAATGGCTATTCTAAGCAAATATCAGCCTCAAGTTCAGGGCAAGTCTACATCTAGTACAAGAAATCGTAGAAATTTCAACAAGCAGGTTTCTATTGATAATTCTGTTGATGAAAGTCAAGGTTCTACTTGGTTTTGTTCTCCTTATCAGAGGAATAAATGTTCTAACAAATCTGGTCACATGATGGTTGTAAAAGGTAGGATGCGTATGGCTCAACATATTTGTGCTTCCTGTTGGCAGAAAGATAAAAAGAAATTGGATCATCCGGAGTGTTCCACGGCTTGTCCATATGCTATGCAATGACTTTTTTCATGCAACAGAAGTTTCAAGAATGAAAATAAGGTTGAAGATTTGTTTTTACCAGAATTTTGTTTCAAAAATTCAGAAAGTAATATAAAGGAAAATTTTCATGTTTGTTCTCAATCTGGTTCATGCCACATGTGTAGTTTTGTTGAAAATAATTCTACCTTTTCAGAAGTTAATAAGAAAATTTTAATTCATGAATTGGTTAAAAAGTCAGGAAAACATAATTTTGAAGGTTGCCGTATTCCAATTAATAACAAGATAAATACTTCTTATATGAGACAAATTTTGTCAACCTTTCAATATAATGATATGCTGGTATGTGATTTTTTGGAATTTGGTTTTCCTATAAATTTTTCTGGTAATGAAAATGCATTTTCAAAATCCTTAGAAGCTTCTAATTACAAAAATTATAAAGGGGCCAATGATTTTCCTGTTCAAATTAACAAATATTTGCAAAAAGAGATTCAAAATGAGCACATTATAGGCCCTTTTCAAAAAAATCCATTTTCAAATAATATGTTAGTGTCTCCTTTAAATTCAGTACCAAAAAAGGAGGTTTCAGACAGAAGAGTAATTTTAGATTTGAGTTCAAATACTTCTTGCGCGGTTAATGATTACATTGAAAAGGATGAATATTTAGGGATGGCAAGTTCTACTATTTTTCCTAGAATAGATGATTTTGTTAAGTTGATTTTAGCTAAAGGCACTTCGGCTAGGTTATACAAAAAAGACTTGAAAGGCGCATACAGACAAATTAGTATATGTCCTTCTGATTATAATTTAGTGGCTTATTCTTGGAATAATCTTTTTTTTTGTGATGTTGTTTTATCAATGGGTCTTCGCAGTGCTGCTTATATTTGTCAACGTGTTACTAATGCTGTAGCATTTATGTTACTGGGTATGGGCATCTCTGTTTTGAACTATTTAGATGATTTAGCTGGGGTTGAAAAACCAGAGCTTGCTGACTTTGCTTATTCAGTTCTGAGTAGAGTTTTAGAGTTGTGTGGTTTACAAGAAGCTGTAGAAAAATGTTCACCACCCTCTACAATCATGACTTTTTTGGGCGTTTTGTTCAATACTGAGACTATGACTATGGAAATCACTCCAAATCGTTTGAATGAGATTCGTAGTTTGGTGAAAGTATGGTTAAATAAAAAAGTTGCTACCTTAAAGGAGCTTCAGTCTCTTTTAGGGAAATTGAACTTCATAGGAGCTTGTGTTAAACCAAGCAGGATTTTTGTGGCTAGATTGTTAAATTGGCTCAGACAATTGTATGGTGCAGATAAAAAGATTAAACATTGCATTCCTGATGAGGTTAAAAAGACTTGCTATGGTGGAATGAATTTTTGCCAAAATATAATGGTATTTCTTTGTTGTATCTAGGACCTTGGTGTGAGCCTGATACTATTTAAAGTTGTGATGCTTGTCTAGAAGGCTGTGGTGGTTTTTGGGAAGGGAATTATTTCCATGCTTTATTTCCTTCAGAAATTTTGTCATTTAATTTACATATAGGTGCATTAGAGATGCTAGCCTTAGTACTTTGTTTACATCTGTGGGCTTCTAATTTTAGGCATTCAAGGATAGTCATTTTGTGTGATAATCTTTCTACATGTATTGCTATTAATTCCGGGAAAGCTAAATGCCCGTTTCTTCAAAAATACATAAGGGAGATTTGCTTCATTTCTGCAGTTTATGAATTTGAAATTAAAGCTCAACATATCTCTTCATCAGAGAATCGTTTAGCTGACCATTTATCAAGATTTGAACAGGGGGAATTTCATCGTAATGAGTTCTTTAGTTTAACAAAGAATTATAGGTTAAAAGAATTTTCAGTTAAAAGTACTGATTTTGATATCTTAAATCCATGGTGATTTTACATTAAATTAGTGGTTTAATTGTTTTTTAAATTTCAGAGGTTCAGTTTATGGGGTTGAAGCATGATCTTATGTTATCTAACAAACAAGCTTATGCTGAAGGTACATGGAAAAATTTGAAGATTCAATGGGAGGCATTTCTGCTTTTCTGTACCTATTTTCATTTGGTTTCTCTGCCAAATTTTCTCTGTCATTTTTGGCCGAAATTTGTGAAAAATTATTTATAAAAAGCTTATAAACTGTAGTTTTAAATTTTTTATTTTTCAATTTCTATTGCGTATCTTAAATAAATGCGGATAAGATATCGTGAAGAATCACATGGCCAAAATCATCTTGCATATTTCGAACGTAACTTTTACCATATATTTAACTTATTAAGCCCTTTATATTTTTTTATTTGTACATTGTTTTAAAGAATGAAGTAATCTATCTATCTATTTTTAAAATTGAATAAAAGTATGATTATATAATTTTCAAACTGCATCAGAAAAGAGCTCTTATAAAAATGTTCGTTTTCTCAGGTACGTATATTACGTTAATATACGTACCTGGTTTTAAGAAAAATGGCTTAAACATTTTTTGTTATGAAAGTATTGTGAAAAATTAGTACATTGTACCGTCATAATTGATGTTTGCTGCAGTTTCAATAATTGATTTAATCACAGTTATTAATGTGCATCTATTTAATTGTTCAATTGTGATAGTTTTCACACTTTTTCTATCAGTCGGTCCTGTTTGAAACTGCTTTTTAGTGGGTAAGGCTAGATTGTAATTACTATATCCAGTTGTTTTTATTTAAAACATACTCTCTGTGTTGCTTTTTATACAATTATATTGAGTAAACTGTTTCACCACTACATATGTCAGTATCTTTTCAGGTTCTCTTGAATGAACGTACATGTTTTCGAGAGAATAGACAAAAAGGTATTGGAAATGGTAGTATCTGGTACCTGATAGTAAAATAAAAGAAATAAAAATGAAAACACATAAGTTTTGCCTTTTATTTTATAACTTGATTTAAATAAAACTTCAATAGCATCGCACTGGCTATAAAATGACTGTTTATAGTGTTTTCATTTAGTGTCACTTTATTCCCGAAATTTATTTGACACTTCTGGGACTCTCCTGGCACAATCTGCAAATCTTTGAACTTTTGGGCTGTATCAGCATTCAGTGAAATTGTCGCGCTGATCTACCACTTGAAACCCTTGAAACACATTTGTTACGATCTGGAATAGAAGAAATGACATTTTATAAATATTTTGTTTTATCAACACATGCAGAATAACCATGTACTAATGTTAATATACTTACCTGGAATAACTAACAAAAAAGAAGTTGAATATACCTTCTGAGTAAATGAAAAAAAAAAATGGGGAAAAATTCATCCATTTTCAAAAAGACATAGCATCAAAATTACTCTGCTGAAAATTATAAATAATATCATAAACCATTTACTATGATGTAGTGACTAACTTTTCAGCTTTCATTTATATTTTAAAGGTCTTTAAATACCTCTGATGCTTCGGCTAAAATAGGTGGTGAATTTAATTATGCACCACAAAAATTTAACATTTTCCTTCAAATTCCACGCCACAAAAACAGTAGAACAGATGATAAGGGAGTGTTAAAAGTACCTTCACGACATACTTTAATTTATTTTAAACCTATTTGTGCAAGTTTAGTCAGTTTTCTTCGAGTGGTTTAAGCCTGATGACTCTGCAGATTTTATACTTGTTCACTCGTTTCAAAACAAACTTTCCGCCATTTTGTAAATGTCATTCATCCAAAGCGGAATATTGCCAACCCGATTTACGCCATTGAAAGCGTGATCTAGTAAAAATTTACATACATAACAAAGAAATAAGACTAACCTGTCATTATTTCTTGAGTATTTTGTGCAGATGCCCATAAATTAGCGCTTTATTAACATATTTTTCATGAACTGAAATTGTTGCCTTCCGCCATGGATTAATGTTTTTCGGAGCATGTGATCATGCGCGTAAATGGCACGACACCAATCACGGTCTAATATCTAGTTGCGGATACCGTTAATATACGTACCTGATACAACATACCTAAACAAAAAACATAAAAATAAGGGCAGGCGGGTGTGGAAAAATTTAACATTCCATGAATAACGTGTCATACAAACTGTACCAAAAACTAGTTGAAGGACTTATTTATAATAACCATGGATGAATACAAAAAACCAGTCAAGCAAATCAAAACAAGTCACTAATTTTAAAAGGGAGATCATCAAGCTTATCATCAAAATAGACTGTTCCTAACTATATAAGCCAGGTAACAGAAATAATAATAAAAAGCCCCTGTCAATATTGATAATTAAAAGATTTTATGTTTAACAAAAAATACTTCAAATTATCTCAAAATCAGAAGCAAACTCCAGAAAATAATGTACCAAGATATATTTATTGATATATGTATGACACTTGGGTAAAGTAAACTCAGTATTACTTAATAATGGATTAATGTAAGAACTAACATTATAGAACATAATCCATGATAATCTATAAATGTCCAAGTCAATAGGCAGACTTACTAAATAAACAATTTGGGTCTGTCTTCTCCCGCCCCCAAAGATTAAGTCAAAACCTGTCATGCAAACAATTGCTCTCTCCACAAAACTATCCAAAAATGCCAAATGTCAACATAACAGAGGAAGGAGTAAAGAAACTCTTCAAAGGGCTAAATCCAAGCAAAGCCTCTGGCCCCGACCAGCTGTCCCCAAGGTTATTGAAAGAACTTCATACTGAAATTGCCCCAGTTCTCACGCACATCTTCCAAATTTCCTTAAAAAGTGGTACTGTCCCTCATGACTGGCAGTGTGCAGTCATTGCCCCTGTTTATAAGAAATTCCCAAAATGTTAGCCTAGTAACTACAGACCTATATCATTAACCTGCATTGCCTATAAGCTATTAGTGCATATAATTGTCTCCAATATCATGTCCTTCTATGATAAGCATGGTTTTCTCAGCAATTTCCAACATGGTTTCAGGTCAAAATATAGCTGTTAAACCCAGCTTATCAGTTTCACCCAGGAAGTTAATGACAATTTAGAGCAAGTATTTCTTTAAACATAAAAAATTTCGTAAAACGCAAAGATCACACTAGTGAAAGTTTAAATTGTAATTGGCAATCATCAATGGATTTAGGAAAATAAAGAAATAATGTAGATTGTCTTTAAGTCATTGAAGACAAAATGGTAATTCTAATTTTTATTCCTTGCCCTTCCAGAGAACATTTTGTTCACAAAGTATGCAGATCTGTTCTCGTTCAAGAAGCGACCCAGTCAGAATAAATCTGAGATGTATGAATCATCTGTTGCCAAGTCTGTAAAAGTTTTTCAAATGAAAAGAGAGTATGGTTGGACAGAAGAGGATTTTGAAATGACAACAAGGTGAGATGTTAAAATTTACAGACCCTACCTGGGAGTCACTTGCTTTAACTAGACAAAAGTATAAAAAGCACATCCTTATTTTTTGTGGATAAATTCTATGCTTCTAAATTTGGCATATATTGTATAGCAATGCGCCCAGTAGACCTCTATAAAAGTTTTATGATTCATGCGCTTCAAATAGTGTCTGTGAAAAAAAAAATCATATGAATTTGAAAAAAAATAGTTAACCAAACTTTCTCCCCTAAAGCTGTTGTTGTGAGTTCGAGACTGGAAAAAAAGACATATGAAGTCTGGCCTTATTGTTTTGAAATAGCAAAAACATATTTTTATATCAATTCAAATGACTTTTCAATGAAATCCTTTTAATGTTTTGAGTTTGAGTACATTTTTAAAATTTGGAATATTCTAAAAAAAACCTACTTTTCAAGTTTTCACATTTATACAATGTACATAACATTTCAGAAATTACAGATTATGAGATAATGTGGTGAATTTTTAACATTAAGCAATTATATGACTGTTATTCACTTAAAACTGTTGCAGTAACTCAAATGCACTGTAACAGCTAGAGATTTCTCCTCTCATGAGGAATAACCTGTTTAGAACAACTATATGAGCAGCGTCACAACAAAACCAACGTATTGCATTTGCCACCAGCATGGATCCAGACCAGCCTGCGCATCCGCGCAGTCTGATAAGGATCCATGCTGTTCGCTGTCAGTTTCTCTACTTGTTATAGGGTTTTTAAGCGAACAGCATGGATCCTGATGCGAATGCACAGGCTGGTCTGGATCCATGCTGGTTGCAAACCCATTATGTTGGTTTTGTCGTGACGTGGCTTATATTTATATTTCACAAAGTTGGACATGACAATAAACTTAATCTTTCAAGAGTAAAACCTCAAAAACCACCAGAGTCTTTTTCTCCCAAAGGACTTTTCTCTGCAGAGATAATATAGTATTCCCTAGAATAACTCACAAACTGTACCTTGATATTTATATACATTGTACTTTTTTTGGTGCAAGTAATGAAGTAAACGAAATGAAAACTGAAGACTTGTTCAGTCCTGTTTTATGTTGTTATTGTGTGTATAATAAGCTGGTAGTGTCATGGTTTTTGCAGGAAGCAATGATATGAAATAATATATTACATTGTAGCAGTGATTTTCCTTCATACTTCACAAAGGCAGTCTGTACAGGGCTTGTTCCCAATTGAAATTTCCTTTTAAATCATACAGTTTTTCTAAAAAGCTGAATACAGTTTTCCTAAAAATCTGAACTTAACAACAGCTTATTTACTTCCCAAATTAGCAGTTTTAGCAATATTTTTTCCCAAAATCAAGAGGCTAAGGTCTCTTTCCATTTTAATAAGTGAAAAAATCCTAATGAAATAATTTTACAATCATGCACATGTATACTATTACTAAAAAAGAAATGCTGTTGAATATAAGTAGTAATGACATTTTAAGTTCCCTTTTTATGGATTAGTCTTGTTCTTTATAGAATATTAATATTGCTAGTTTAAATAAAGTTATTTCAGCCTTTAATTGGCAAAAAATGCTTTGTTATATATAGCTGACATAGATATTAACCTTTGTAGATTATTATATAGCTAATTGAGTCCACTTCATACTGTACTATGGCTCTTAGAGTAAAGTCCATTTATTATTTACATAAATGACAAGTTGAACTTCCTTATTACTTAATTGATAAACATGTACCCATCTTGCAACTTAATAGTAATGCATGATTAGCTAACGCAGTAGAAATATATTTGTAAATACTGAAAAATCAGTCATTATTGATTAATCGCACATAATATGTAAAATTTAACTTGAATCTTGAAACTTTTTACTTTTCCTTAATACATCTTAGTACATATTTATTGAAATATTTTGACTCATCTGGAGGTGTGTAGCTTTAAAGGGAAAATTTCAAAATATGTGCAGACTCACTGAATAGCGAGCAGTGTCTCTCAGTGTAGACCATGATCAGATGTGCGCAAAATGTGCCACTTGATCTTGGTCTGCATTGGCCTGCATGAGTAAAATCAGTTGCCTTCAGCAGGCCATGGGTTAAAAAGCTGGCTATATTACTTGGACTAGACTAATGTCTAGACAAGAGTTTTTGCTTACTTAAATCTGGCTGTGGCTATTATAATTAAATGACATTAACTTTCTAGGTCAAGTGATCAATATTGTAGAAATTTGAACTTTATATCTATTGCAAAATGTAGTAAAAGTAATTTCCCTCAATCTATGAAGAGTTTAAGAGTATACATTTTTTTATTTGGGGT
>NW_026859618.1:0-42612 GCF_026571515.1 Ruditapes philippinarum | reverse complement strand
TTATCGTGGGACAAAGGCCTGTCAATTTCAGCAGACGAGCGGAAATGCCATAAACAATATATTCAGAATTCAGCGTTATATCATGTTGATTTATGAAGATTTGTTGTTTTCCCGTTACTTTCTAGAGAAATTCTTGAAATGGGAGACAATTAAAAAAGACACAAAATTAAAAAGAACACACAAAATAATCACAAAATAAACAAAACCACATAAGTTGGAGACATGGTAAAAAAAAAACAGACAAAAAACGTACATATTTTGATTTAAAATTAAGATTAGATTCAAAAGGGAGTATTTTATGCAAATTAAGTCTTAAGACGTTTATGATCCATTTTTTTAAAGAAATATTGTAAAAACATAAACTTTCTCATTCTATTCATAATAGCTAATATGATATGATTTGATTTTAAAAAATCTATCGAAAAAACAAAATACGCATTTCGCCACATGAATGAAATCCCGTTCATCGAATCATTCTTTGTACGACGAATGAAGTAATACTACTCTTTTGTGTGTAGTAGCATTAACAAATCAAAGCTCAGAGGGCGCTGAATTTGTTTGGGTCTTAACTGTGTTTTAACTGTAGTAAATTGGCTATAAGACTAATTGCAACACTGATAGTCAATTCAATGTTTATTTGACTTAACCGCTTCAAAAAAGTGGACTACTTAGGCAATTACAATTAACAGCATTAGGCTCTGAAATTTCGCTACCATTATTTGTCGCGTTCTACCTTAATGCGACAGTCATGTGTCGTTGACGTCTGCGTCCGACAGCTTAAACGCTGATCATATCATTCCACAATGGATTGCTTTCATACCAAGACGAGAGAATCCATTTGACTATATTTTCAAGTAGACCAGATTGGGTTTAAACACAATTTTCTAAATGACATAGGCCTTTGTCAACAGCCTTTCGGACAAGATCTTCCAAAAGACTAAACTGAATTTGACTCTGGCTCATGAATGACATTGACCTCGCCAATTTGAGAACAAAATTTTGTGATATAAAAGACTCAATCTGATCTTTTTATACGCTATATATAGACTAAATACTATACTATACTGTACACTTTACCAGATTATATTCATCTTTGCCATGTTGTTGCATTATGCTTGTTGTTTGTGTTAAACGCATGCCATACCTAGTTCTGAATAAAAGTTGAGAGATTTTTCCAGGTTGTGTCCAACAGTTAGTTATTTAAGCGAATTTTGTTTCAGGAAATATAAACAACATAACAAAGAAAATATCTTATTAGACATTTGAGAATCCATTATTATCTTACAGCCTCTTACTATAACGTGAGAATGCCAATCATTACGGCCGTTAAATATTACATTTATTAATCAACAGTCATATTATAGACAGACGATCAAACTTTGTGTGGAGGCGTGGCTAGCAATCTCAGGATTTCTAGCTGCGCGGGTTCAAACCCTATCAAGAGCAAGTCGTTTTTTCCTTCAGGACGAAAATTATTGTTGGTTACAGGAAAGAATTCGAGAGTATGTCCATAAGCCTATAGCTTCCTACACAGCCGAATAACACAATCACTAAATACTTTTATTTAACTTGTACCCATTGCAAAGCTTCAATTGAATTCGTTTTAATATTTTTGACTTATAACTTAATAAGACTTGTAGAACCCCATATCTCAGAAGCATAACTTAAAATTTAACAAACAAAGGCATCAAACAATTGACAAAGAATGCTATTCAAAGCTTTAAGTGCTTTGACAGCCAAATGTTCTTGGTTCAGTATAAAACTACTTATATAATAAATAACAGTACCAACATAATAAAACAAAATTCTACGACCAACATAATGTCATGCCAGTCGTGTGTATATCTTTTAATTTGATTTACTGTAAAATATTTTGGTTTGTTTAGTTCTTGTGTTGCATAGCTTTGCACAGATACGGCTTGACCTTTGCGCAATTCTTAGGTTATTTTCACATCCCTGCGTTTTACAAGCTATACACTGTGGAACTGTACAATAGCTATAACTATTACAAATGTTACAATGTTATAATATTCGGAATCCATTTCACGGGAAAAAAAATCTGAATTCATAATATATAATTAAATACAAATATAACAACATAATTATTTGTTTACTTGATTTTTAAGAATCAAAATAAAACTATGACATAAACTGTTAATAATAACAGCTTCTACCATGTGCCACAAAAAGACATACCACAAGAGATGACACCGTTCAACGGCGTCGCCAATAAATCACTACATTCTATGAAACACTCGTTTAAAATACAGTCTGAGCCAACAGATTTGTTACGTTTAAGGTATTTAATTGCACAAAATATTTTATAAACAACTATAACGCTTAACGAATTCAATGTGATTTATAGCTTTTTTACATGGCCTTTGCTTTATCATATCAACTCATTGTGGAAGATGAATTGTTGGAGAGTGGTTGATCAAGAATTTTTTAATTTTCATGTTCAATAAATAAGTTTATAATAATAAATTTTAAATTTATTTTAAAAGTAACCCTTTCAGGTTCGTTTCTAGCATGAACACGAATGCTACATTTTCGTTTTTCTTTGTTGGTAGAGTTTTAGCTATTCAAAAATGTGTCCAATGATCTAGCAAATATCATATACATACATGTATAGATATGACAGGTTAAAGTCTACCTAAATGAATGAAATCCGAATACACATGTATATATATTTGCAGTTTCTGCAGACACTGAAGGACCAAAGTGCGACCTACCATGGGAAAAGCTCCACAGGACATGTGTACAGTTCATGAAAGCGAAGCCATTTTTAACTTGGCAAAAAGCTCGCGATTCCTGTATTAGTATGAATGCTGACATTCTCAGTGTTAACGACAAAGAGGAAAATGTAAGTGTTTATAATATTAATTAATGTTTAATTTCCGATTGTTCCCTTATGTTTGCACAGTTACTGGGTATTGCATTAAATTTATTAAGTGTATTTTTTATGATAAAGGTTAGAAGTCTATTTTATCTCTTAGAGGATATAAAAGGAAATTATAAAGTAAGTTTTTCAGCTGGTTAAGCATCTGTCCTTCGCTTTGATAGGGTCAATTGGATGGTTAGAATCACTAGGTAAAATATGGTATATAATGTCCTATGAAGTTGCCAGTTTACATTGTAATATTAGAATTTGTATATATTTTCAAATAACTCTCTTGATAAAAAAACAAATGCATTTCACCTGCTCTGTTATCATATTGTGTTTTTGTATAATCATGATCATATGGCATGTTTTTAGTGTTTTGTATATGCATTATCAGTTTTTTTTCTGCTTTTGCACCGTTATAAAAGCAAACATTGCTTGCAATAGCTCAGTCACGAAGAAGCGTCAGTCCATACGACAAGATAAAATTTGACCCGCAATAAACTTTAATAATACTCTCTCCTGTGATCATAGAATATTTTCATCATAAGTAATGTTTAACTTTAAAACAATTTACTTGAAATTTTACATATTTTTTAAATCATCATCCACACATGGTTCATATGACTTATCTATGTACAAAATAAGTGCCTTTTGTGTATGCTATTTTCTTTTTACTCGATGTATTTCAGAGAAAGTTGAAACCTTTAGTGAGGAGACATGTGCGTAGTAGGGACTTACTCTATTGGTGGATTGGAATACGTGAAGTTGGGCACTCCTGGCTGTGGGTGGATAATGACGAGCAATATGCAAACATACCGTTCATTCGTTTCAATTGATATATTTATACAGATTTCTACACTTAATGGTTATAAAATGCATTATTTTTAATGTGTTACATTGTTTACAATAACTTATCAAAACTAAAGTAGGATGTAAAAAAACACAGAAAAAATTTATACAAGAGTAAACTTTTCAAAGAAGAAACATGAAAAAGAAGTTAATATTTCTCTTTCTTAGTATTTCATATTTTGAATAGACCTTGTACTTGATTTTTCCATGAAACGCTGGTTAGGTTTATTATTTTGAATATTTTAAAAATGCAGACTCAAAATCGCTAAATACGACTAAGTCAAAAAGATTTATTGACTGAAAATGTAAAGAAAATCAGAAAAGCAAATTCCGAGAAAAGGGACATTGCGATATCATTGACATAGAAGAAGGGTTCCATTTTATTCTGAAACGTAGAAAATATGACAATTAGCAGACATGCAAAAAAAAAGAAAGAAATATTCTTACGAAAATCCAAGCAAATTTATAGAAAATTTGAATTAAACATACAAAACAATACTTACGAGACATGCTCTTGATATAATAAATCTTCCATTTTACACAAAGCCTTTTTAAGGTTTATGTTATATATGAAATAAGACATTGTTTTTGTTAATGCCTTTTTTGCTATTTTTTTCCTGTATCTTTACTTTCATTTAATTATAATTATTTATTTGTAGATAATTGCATTATATGAAAAGTGTATTTAATTTATTATGTAATTGTCTGATTATGTTTAAGAGCTTTTGATTCTTAAGACAAATAAACTTTGTAAGTTAACTTTTCTTTGTCATTTTATTCAGATTGTGATTCAAATCAGTTCTATTCATTGTATACAAAAAGTGATATACTTCTATTTTGCTTTCTGTTAAAAATTATATGTAAATATAATATGTTTATGTCGAGGTATGTATTAATATGTAAATATTATATGTTAATATAATATGTATAATTAATTCCTCAGTAGTTATATTTTATACTGACTGTAAACTTTAGCACCATTGCTTTATAATTGATTGGATTTTTAATTTTACACATATATATAATAAATGTACAGAACATTTTTGACTTTGCCGATGGCGTGGACGGTAGTTTGCACTTGACGGTACCGTCCAAAAAACAGGCTCAATCAAACCGAGCATTTTCAATTTTGCCGTGTTGGGCTTTCTTTAGGGATTCATATATTTTCTCTATTTTGACTTTGAAAATTTCCGAATAAGTGATCGGATAATCAAATATATGTACTTCTTAGCAACTGTCCCAGTTGTTTGAAAAATAATATTGATCAATATATTTCAGTGAATGGGCCGCTGGTCAAGGTCGTTTTCACACAGGAAGATGCGGACTTTATAGTTTCAGGGGAACTCTGGAAAATGTGGAATGTGAACTAGAGAAACCTTACATATGTGAACAATTTAAAGGTAACTGAGACCAAGAAGTACCATAATTTATATTTTTAAGTTTACGTATAAATGTTTAAAAGGTAAAAGTATTCAACCTTTTAGCAATATATAAATAAATCATATAAATAGAGGATGAGTGTAGGTTTAATACATGTACTAAATTTATTGAACTCGTTGAATAAAATCATATTATGCGAGCCTCTGGCGAGCATACTATTGTTTTATTCAACGAGTTCAAAAAATTATATTACAGGCGCGTCAATGAATAATTACTCTTCTTTCACTTTAAACGGTCTTTATTTTGGGTATATGATAAACAGAATATTAAATTTGTGTAAGCTCATTACTGTATTTATTGAACTCTTTGAATTCAATTATATTTTTCAACTCGTGCAATAAATTCATTATTGAACGTACACTCATTCAATATCTTTTTTTGTTGTTTGTTTTTAGCTGACATGCAATTTGTTTAATAATATTGAATGTTTTGGCTTTAATAGAATTATGACACGAGTTTTCATTTGTTATTATTTCTACTGTAATTACCGTTTGACAAACAAAAACACGTTTTCTGTATGAATCACTGATATACTAAAACACCAGGTATACTCTTTTTCAGGCAAATTATCAATGTATTTCAATTTGTAGATATACCGGTAAATCAAGCAAATGATCAATATATAAGAATCATTTCGTAGATATATATCAGGCAAATGGTCAATATATTAGAATCATTTCGTAGATATATATCAGGAAAATAGTCTATATATTTTTTTGTTTGTTTGATTTGGTTTTAAATCGCACCGACACAGTATAGGTCATATGGCGACGTTCCAGCTTTTACTGGTGGAGGAAGACCTCAGGTGCCTTCCGCACATTATTTCAGGCACGAACGGGCACCTGAGTAGAACCACTGACGTTCCGTAAGCTAGCTGGATAGCTTCCTCACATGAAAGAATCCAGTCTCTGTCAGGTTTCGACCCCATAACGAAGAGGAGAAATGGTTTGAAGTCAACGACCTTAACCATTTGGTCATGGACGCCCCCTAATCAATATGTTAGAATCATTTTGAAGATATGTATCAGGCAAATAATAAATATATTAGAATCATTTTGTAGAAATATATCAGGCAAATAATCAATTTATGATATTCATTTTGTAAATATATAAATATTATATCCGGCAAATGATCAATATATTTCAACCGTTTTTGATTTTACATTATATATCATACCGACACCTATAAAATTGAAGCTTTAGATATGATAAAATGTCATTTAATATCAATATATTTTCTGCTTTTTTTTGATCGGGCACATAGTTTATTGTATATATTTCTATTAGTGACGACTGATTCAACGACCTTAACAACAACAGGAAAGGCCACTTCAGCCTCAACCGATAAACAAACTCCAAACCCAACTAGAGGATCATACACTACAATCGCCATTAGCAAAGAGCCTCTAACAGACAGAATAACTGGTATTTTAACCAAATTTATATTTTTAAGTTTACATATTAATGCTGGAAAGGTCAAAATATCCCACCTTTTAGCATATATAAATAAATCAGATACAGTTTTATTAAGTTGCCAATCAACCATTGATAGAAATATATGATTTTAACCTTTGTTGTAAATATATACAATTATCCTTGAGATAAACAGTGTATTTCAACCACTTTATAGATATATGTAGATATATACATTGTATGTATTATATGCTTTTATGTGAAAAGTGAAATTCTTTATTCATCATTTTCATGGTGAAATTATCAAAAAATAGTTTATCTGTAAGCAAACTATATTTGAATGCGGATGAAAATAATATGAATGGAAATTTGACAGAAATACACTCCAACGTTAGTAAAATATATGCATGATTACGGAAAACCATTTTCAAGTTCTAATGTCAAAATCTTCGAGCTTTTTGTAAAAGATATATGCCAAGTCCAACGTCATTTGAAGTTTTATAGCGCGCGAGAATTGGAATGTGGAGGGCAGAAAACGGAAAATTGACAGTTCGTTGAGAAATAAAAACCCAGTAAGTTATCAGTTTCTTCGGTTTTTTAATTTCTTTTATCATTTCCGTGCAATACATTTTGTCCATATTGATATTTTCATGATGGTTTGCTTTGTTAGATAATGGAAGATTTAGGAAAATTCGTAATTACTATTTTAGATGTAGAACTAAAGCTACTTACTCACAAAATGCCATTACCAAGCAGCTACAAATTTATGGAAACAGATTGACAGAAAACACCCTATTCATTGAGTCTGACTTACAGCTAGCATCACATTAATTCAGTATAATTGACAAATTGCACAAAATTTAGAGAGAATAATTGACAGATTGAACTACATCTTTGAATGATTATTCTAATTGTGAAAAAATGACCCAAAATTGAAAAGTGTGGCAATGCTTTTCACTTAAATCAGACTAAGAATAGCATAGAAATGTTTTTTAAAGTATATTTTCTAATTATATCTTGAATAGTTTTCTTTTAAAAGTGCCCCAGCTCACATTTGTAAGAATTTGCAATTTTATGTTTTTAAGCTTTTGCACCTCAATGGAGTTTCTTTAAAAATCATTGTAAGCATGACAGGTACATTGTTATGTTAATTGTTATGGGTCTTGTTATAGGGTTGTTATGCTTAAAACTACGAAAGCACGTGTCCATCAATAGAGGCATTCGGGATATATCTTGGCCACGTTCTGAGCCTGGACAACAATTGACAGTTCTATGTGATAAAGGTGAGACTATGCATGTACAAACATATACTAGTAACACTTAAGAGCAATGTTCACCACCGTATTTAACTTTATATATACATTTTATGAAAAAAAACATGTAAACATTCTTTCAAGGCTATGATAAAATATGAAATTTATAAGACCATTTATCATAATTATACAAAAGGACATCACATGATTAAGAAGTAAAGTTACCATGTTGATTTATAAAAATAACAATTTTACATAGGTCATGCAAAGTGGAAATGTGACAAGAATCCAACATGTTAGAGGGATGAACCAGATGATTAACAGTCTACATCTGAAACCATACTAAGTTGTCACTAAGTCAGGTAACTTTAAGATACATGTTGCCTTGCTTTATCTTAGAGTTTCGCTTGGTAAAGGATAACTGTGTACAAAATAGTATCTCAATAACCAGCGAAGATATTCACTTGAAACTACAGAACATAATCATGGGCCACATTTCAAGACCCATAACCGTAACATATATTTAGACTGAAATATAACCATTTTAAACTTGTGAAAATTCCAGGTTTTCGTTCTAGTGAAAGAATGAATTATAATGAAATATAACTTGCCTAGATATAAAGTATAAGAAGTTTTAATACACTTTTACAGATTTTATTTAGCTTGCTTAGACATACACATATTTCTTTATCTGGCAAGCTGGTACTGCAAGCTTGAAAAGGGATCTTTTAATGGGTTATCTGGTTAGTTGAATTTATTTGACTAATAATTAAACATTATTTCTGGAATGGTGGAACCAAACATTTGGCTTTAGTCTGAAAATAATTGTGAATTGTGAAATGACTACCGTAATTTCCAATCGCAATCAGCAATTTCAATTGTTTATGTTTTGAAAAGAGTTCTTTTGATTTATTTCTCAAAACAGATGTTAATATATCAAACATTTTGCATTTCTTTGTCTATTGTGAATAGATTTTCAAATACAATGAATATATTTTAACTGTAAAATAGAGGACGCAAAATCAAATTCCAATTTTTTTTAAAAATCATATTCAAATTCAAAATAGATATATGATGTTTTCTATATCGTAAACGTTGACCTACGAGTGTGAATTTTTTTTGTACTTACGGCGAACTAAACACATATCAGTACGTTATATCTATGTTACTTTTTATTACGCAGTGCTCACGTAGCCGTTTAAATGGCTGACGTCATCTTCTGTACGTCTTTTTTCCGCGCTTCAATGAAACAGTCATAAGTCCTTCGGGTCTCTGTCATTATCTTATCGTCAATAACAATTTGCATATCATAAGCTGATGACGAGATATACGGAAGAATAATGTCTTGTTTTTCAATGCCTTTCAACATCATTTTCTTTATTAAAGAATAATACATTACATTCTAATGCAAAATAGTCTGCAACAATTTGTGACTTAGAAAAGACCTGTATGCAATTTCAGCATATTTTGTCACACAGGTTTTGATTTACGGACAACTTAAACATGAATATTGAAAGGGTTCCTTTTGCAGAAATAAGAAAAATAGTTAAAATACTATCCTTATTGATTTTTAAAAAAAAAATTTAGTCAAGAAAAAAACAGCTACACAAAAATAACGTTTAGCTAACAATTAAACTACATAAATTGCATTGTAGAAAAATGCATATGAGTGAAATGTTATCTTTCTGTTCCTTTTTAACACTTATTATTATTATTAGCCCTAAGAGATACAAAAGAGAAGTTCACAGAAAAACCTAAAAGAAAAACACACTAATTGGTCTTGTTTAAGTCTGAACAGAGGACTCTCGGTTTCAATGCAGCTAAGAGTAATGCTAATTTTTAAATACTCTTCAAAGTGAAGGTAATACATAATTAGTATACTACGTAAAGTGTCACAGTAAAGTGTTATAGAATATTTTAAGAAGTGCATCTTATAAAAATATAAAACAGCATGTAAATGTATCACATGACAAGTATTCTTTCATGAATATCAAAAAGATTGTATAACAATGCGATCAAAAGAAAGCTCTTATGCATCACAGACTGATTAATATAATAAGCATGTCAGTACATTACATTAAACAAAAATTTAAAGAAACTACATTAATATGTACAAAAGAATAAAATAGGTATTGTTACATAAAAGTGACAGGGATTCTACTACATAGATAGAAAAAAAAACACACACACACAACACAAACAAACAAAACCTCTTATGTTATGTTACATACTGAATAATATCTCTGAATAATATGACATATATATAATTGAATAATATAATAACAACATCTCAGCATCACATTATGCACACATTTAAAGTTACATTAAATAAATATGTAGAAATATTTTTGCCGTCGGCCTAAAAACCAAGCATTCAAGCATTCTACAGTTTCATTAACCTTTTTGACAGTATCGTTGTAAATCTCATCAAATATTGTTCATAAATTAGGATTTTAAATGGAAAACCCCACGGTAACACAAAAGTTCGTATACGAATTTTGATATGCAAATGAAGACTATAATCAGCTCGTGTATGCGCTACGTCACGGTGTTGGAACACAGCAAATATAAGATTTTCTTGTGCAAACACACTTTAAGCGTTTAAGCTTCGCGGTGCACTAGGCCTGGGTTTCAGAAAAAAATAATCATCTCTTAAAAAAGATTACATTCGTTACAATGTGGAAATATACCGTTACATTAGGACTGTTACTTATAGTCATGCTTGTTGATTTAATATTGATGTATGGATGATCTGAAGGCGGAGTTTCTCATGCAAACATAAATTGTACATCCGAATTCGCCACAATGAGGTTGCACATTTGTATGCTCATTAAACTCATTTTCGTTGTCTGGGCACCGAAAAAAAGATATGGAGTCGATATAAACCCAATTTATTAATGAAATACTACTATAGTCACTATTTCTTTTTTTATGAAATTTATTAAATGTAACTTTAAATAGCGGCATTAACAATTGGAAAAAATAGCTATTTTATTATGAATGTCAAAGAGATTATGTCATGCAGAAATCAGATTATTCTTAATTATCAAATAAATATTATTCTTTTTTAAGGAGGAGAAATTATTTTGAACTTCAAAAGGTCAAAGATTCATGTGCACATACATATATGAACATAAACAATAACAGCGAGCTACTCTGCGCGACACAATGAAATAAAAAAGGAACAGACACGAAAAACAGACAATAATAAAATATTATTTCGTCAGTGAAACAATGTCTTAGAACAGTTAGAAATTCAAAAGCTATTTCACTTAACGGATAGACTGGTTTTTCACAAGCTTATCATACATAAACACCTTGACATATTATGCGTAACTCAAAGCGTTTCTAATTTCAAACTATTGAACAATAATCATACTAAGAAATTAAAAATGCTTCTTGATATAATGCTTACATAAATCTTCAAAACATACACATTTTAAAATGAAATGAAACTCATCTTCAATTTCATTACAAGAAGTACACTTCACAACTACTAACAGAAAACGTATCTGTCGACGGCATCTGTTTGTTTGTTTGTTTGTTTCATTTTACGCCTTTTCCCGACAGTATTTCAGTCACATAGGCGGGTAGTTTCCTAACCATCGTTCCTGGAGAGTTACACCAGTACTAGACTACCTTCCTCCGCGCTAAACTACCAAAGCATCTCCCGGGGATCGAACCCACGCCAGAGAGGTAACTGGATTAGAAGTCATCGACTCTAACCCCTCGACCACGGAGGCGGTTCGATGGCATCTGCTAGATTATATAAATACATTATTTATCTAGTTACAGCTATTCAAAATGTCTTAATGTTTAAGCATTTAAGAAAAAAATTAAAGTCAAAATCATTTACATCTCTAAACTAGAAATGTGTCCATAGGACACGGATGCCCCCACACGCCACTGTTCTGTCAATCTTATGAGTTCTAGGTCAAAAATTCCTTCCTTTACTACCATCTACACATTAAGGTTGTTAATCCCTGGAAGTTTAAGCAAAATCTGCCATCCGGTTTAAGAGGAGTTGCGTTCACAAAATTTCTACATAGTATATAATGAAAAAATCAACAAAGGGCAATAATTCTGTTAAATTTGGCTGCAGCAAAAATTCCTTCCTTTACTACCATCTACACATTAAGGTTGTTCATCCCTGTAAGTTTAAGCAAAATCTGCCATCCGGTTTAAGAGGAGTTGCGTTCACAAGATTTCGGGACGTACGGACGGACGGACTGACGGACGGACGGACAAGTGCAACGCTATATGCTCCCACATTGTGGGGGCATAAAAAAAAAACTTGCACGAATTGGATTTTCTAGACGCTCGTGACATTATTGGAGATTGCTATCACGAATACATTCTTTTAAAATGCATACAAACAAAAATATTACCGGCTCCTTGCGCATACTTCATGAATTCGTTTCATAGTTCATTTAACGATTTAAAAATAGATAAAAATCATTCCGTTTAACTTCACACTTGTCATTAAACCATGGCAATTATCACGCCCTATTGTTGTTTTATTGCTTCCGAGGGATCTACTTTTTTACTCCAGAAATACGAATATTTGTTTCCCCTCACCCAGCTAATATTTATGTACAAACAAACTTAAACACTTGAAAATAGTTGTGTTGCACTTAGCATTTGGTAAATTTAATGTTTAGGATAACATCTTTTCTTTTATAAAAGAGAAGGTAATGAAGTCACAATGTATATGTTCCTGAATGGTTTTTAATAATTCACTTTAAAATTTATTTCAAGCTATTTTGACCTACTTAAAGCATTTTAATAAACTTTGTAGAGGGCTATCAAATAGAAATTGTGCTATAAGGAGAGAAGTTGTTCAAAGAATATGTTTGATATCTACGACGGCATACGACGACTTTATCACAAAATCCCACATCTAAGCAATTAATGCTCAGGAGAGCTAACAAGTAGTCCATTGTAAAACAGCATCAACATAATAATCCCAGACATAATTTGTCTAAACTCGCGATATGTTTTGTTTTAATTTATGATCACTATGTTAGGTATTTACATGACCCTGATGCTTGCAAACAGTCTCCTACTGCGTGAATTTGCGCAGGAGAGTTTTCCATGTGAGTTATAAGCTTAAACTCATCGTTTGTTTTTTGGCTTAACTGTTCCAAACCATGTGACAATGGTAAAAAACAGTAGGATTCTTCTTCACCACACTTGCCGATAAGCATTGAACAAACACGAACATTTTGATCAAGGTCATCATAACAAAGTATTGAACCGCTATCTCCTTCTTCAGCTAATCTTCCATCTGGTTTCTTAAGTAAGTAGCTTCCAGGTTGTACTTTTGTGTGGTATTTTACACCCTTCTTTAAAAAGATTGGTATTTCTATTGTTCCTACGCCTAATTTAGTCTTTGCTCCTCTTAGATAAACAGCATGATCCTGGTGGGTATGAAAGTAATTGATTTTGAATGAAATAAAAAAAAAAACCTGCGTGACTGAATAATAAACCTTATACAGAACTATTTTATTGGTTTACTTAAATCCAATTTTAATTAAGGTAATCTAAAAGACACACACAGAAACCAAATTTGTATCAGTCTAGTCAAAAGAGAAAACAAATTACAGAATACATTTGGGCTTTAACCTTAATGATATATAAGTTTGAATTAGGCACACAAATTGAAAGCTTGAAATGCATATTCTTTTAACTTCTAAATGAAGCAAATGTCAGTAAAGAATGTAAAACCAATAGTGACCTTCGATTAAAATACTATGAAACACAGAAAGGTATTTTGATAAATGATAAAAAAAGAGTGTTAAATATAACATTGTTTACACAACCAATTAAGTCCACGCAGTCTTGCTATTTGTTATTCTTGTCCATTCGTTTTTATAATTAACAGTTTGTATTATGCGATCTTTCTTTCTTTAAACAATAATGGGACATATATTTCTTTATGATTTGATTTCTTTTTATCAAAACATGTAAAGGGGTCTTTTGCTGACAATTATCACATTCACAATAAGACAGCTATTGATCAAAATAGTCTTCAATTATTAATGCTTAACATTTTCAAAACAAATTGCAATCCATTAAATATTTATATACCATTTATCTGCTCAGTATTGGCTTTAAACCATATGTTATTTTCTTTAATTTGATAAGAGCACCAAAATAAAACTATTCATACTCTAAAGTATCAAGGGTCGTTAACAGTCAGAGCTGTCATTCAGTTAAGATGTTTAGATATCATACAGAATTTTGGTAGAAAGGAAAACAACGAATGACAAAAGAACAAGTAAATCAACCAGCAATGATTCTAACAGTGACCGTAACGTTTAAATTACTGACCTAACATAAACATATTTTGCTTAACTCGATTTTTTTTTAATTCTAAAGTAGTCGTTGATTTTCATATGCACTTAATATCCTTTTAATTGTGAAACGATACTTAAGTAATTACGCAGAGGATAAATAATTAAAATTTCATATTTTGATAATGATACCATTTCATTAAACTTTTAAGTATGAACACGGTCGATCAGAATCGTTTACATATAGACATGCAAATGCTAAAAAAAACATTCATTTCTAAATTACGGACATACTTGATTATCAAACAATAAACTCTTACCTGCATAGTTTCGTCTATTTCACCTAGACTGGCACGTATTATTTCACCATCATAATTTCTAAAGCTGGTATCTAAATTGAGCAGTCGTTCATCAATTATCTCTGCGGCAGCGATGTCATAATCTCCTTGATGCCCTGTTTCTGGTATCACTCTCCCCAAAAGCCTTTTATCCTTATCAAATATTTCGTTTCCGAAATGTACTACAACGTGCTTTGAAATCAGTGCGCAAACAGAAGAGCAATTGCGTGATGCAAAACATCCCAAAGTTGCACAATGGTCCCGTTTTTCCCCTTTGGCTTCCCCTTGTGCTTTACATTCAGCTTTGCTTGGAGCTTCTTTGGCCTTTTGAATTTTAGGACGTATCATCGAACCTATGTAGCTGTATTCTTCCAAATCGCCATTAATATAAATAAGGTTATATTTCTTAATGCCATGTGTTGCTACAAATTTGGAAATTTTCTTTGCAAGTTCCCTTTCCTCTGATTCATTTGAGGTTTGCTTAATATATATATGAAATGTGCGGTATCGAAATCCACACCATGTAATGGCTTCGTCTAATTTGAAAAGGTCTTTTGCTACCTAAAATCAGAAATGAAATAAGTACAGAAATCTGTACATAGTAAATGATAAAATTGATGTCATTTGTGACGTTTAATAGCTTGCATGTTCATTCTACGAATGTTTACAAATACAATTAGTTATTAATGTAAATTAACTTACGAATCTAAATGAATCGGTGAATGTATTAATTTATTTTGGACAAAAAACGAATCCATCTGTGCCTTCGTCTGAAGTCTTTTGTTATACAATCTAAGTTCATATTTTCACATACGAATGTATTGAAATTGATATCTCATTATTAGAGAAAACACCAAGATGTTTGCTTGCATACAATTCAAGTTTGAAATCTGGTATTATAGTTTAACAAAAATCTCTTCTTTGTTTAAGTGTAATTAAGGACATAAAAATGTAAAAATATCGTACTTCTTCAGGAACAATTGGTGTCTGGTACTCTTCAAAAACAGGCTTAATTTCTTCAGGGAGATTGCTTCTTTTAGACAGTGCGATCATTTCACCTAACAACCTTTCAATGCTGGTTTTATTTTTGTTGATGCTTTGATAGAATACGTCTTCGAAAAGATTAAATGTTTAATATATATGACGATGAGAATGATCTAGCATGAAAAGATTTATATTTGTACATTTTTAAAAAACAATTGCAAGTCAATAAGATACTTATTCTTAAAGCGCAAACAAACAAATAGTAGAAAAGAGTAAAATAGTATCCTGTACACTTGATTAGTAAAACGGTTGCATTACTGCTTCTGAGTATGAATAATTTATGACTATATCGTTATTTATCATGGCTAGAAACTTTGCTTTTATCTTCTCACGATCAATCACAATTGATTAGTAAGCATGCAGGTTATTACAAGGCATTTTTCTTAATCGATATCATTTAATTTAATGTTTGGTTATATTTGTGAAATATATTTGGTTTATTTTGAAATATTGGTAAAATGACAGAAGACGAATGAAACATTTGGTTGTCATGACTAACGAATATCATTCGATTTAAGAAGCATTACCTGAACCGGTTGTCTCATTTGCTGTTTGCAACGAAAAAGACGGATCAGGATAGAGATCCGGAAATTCCCTTATAAGAGAAGCTGCAGAGAAGTCTTTAGCATTTCCTTCAGCATGAGTGATGCTCCGTAGTCTATGAAAAAGTGCAATTTTGCCGATCAATGGTCTCATTATGATGACTTCCATCAAACTACCTATCGCGTTTTCGTAGTCCTCTTCTTTTTCGATATGAGAGTCAGAGTATACAAAAATAGTACTGTCAGTAACTGATTCAACAAATTGAATACCTTCGGAATTCACAAAAATTCCAACAACTTCTTTGCTTCTAGCAACATCACGTTTCCTAGTTGCGATCCGGTACATTTCAGTATTTGTATAATCAAGATCCTCGATGAGCATATTCCTCTCAAAGGTATTGTCCTGGCTGAAAATATCAATATATTCCCGATGTTCCATACCTGTATCTCCCATATTAGGAAGTCCTATTTTATTTTCAATGCCTTCACAATAACTCGTAAGAGTTCCCACACAACCCTGTAGACGATGTATTCTTGGCAACCTTTTTAAGGGTACTTTATAATGCACCACTTCATTCACGTCAACAAATAAATATCTATAATAGTATAAAATAACACTTTTACCTTTTCTTTACTTAAAAGCAACATTTTATCAGAACTTCTTGAACGTTCATTTTATAAATATTGTTCAAATTAGAATATCCTTTTTTTAATTGTTATATTACAACAAGTTTGCTACAAATGCTACAAATGTTCATAAACAAAAGCAATCTCAAATAAATTATTTAAAAAAAAAACTCACTCAGGATTTTTGTCACTTTTGTCGATGTTCTGACAACGTTTTCCTATATGGAAAAAAATGAAACAAAAAACAATTTAGTAAACGTTTCTCAAAAATATTTTGTTCTTTAAACACCGCGTGAACTCTTTATTTCCTTAATTGTCTGCGTCTATACCGTCCTTTAGGTTTTTTGATATGGAAATTTGGAAGCGTCCCCTAGTATTATGATGTTAAGCGGAGAGCGACAATGAAATAATAAAAAAACACATTTTACATGTTGTTTTTTTTAAATTAAACCAAATAGGGACCATTCAACTGTTTTGTTTTTATATAATTATACTATTTTCATAGCAAGAGTATTTCTGCTTTAAAATAGATTTGCTTGTGACGTATATATAGGATGTTTACCTTTGCAAGCAGTTTAAGGTTTGAGACTCATGTGAAATGTTTTTTTCTTCTTTTTTTTTGTTTTAAGCCCCTTTTATAATACTACAGAAGAACTTCTGAAAATAATGAATTTTTTATTCATCATATTTATTTATAATGGGTAACTATGATAATCCTTTTTTAAAGAATTTCATTTATAGACACGTTCATTTAAGCGTCATAAGCGTCGGAAAAGAGTTACTTTTCTTACCGGATGTGACGTATATGTGGGATAATACTATACAGACCGCGTAGAATGTTAGCTAATTGAATTTAAATGCTTAAATTCTGATCGTTCAAATATCATTATAATATGAAAAATTCTACGCATGCATACATAAATTCGATAATCAAGACCATAAACAAAAAACAAAACAAAAACAAACAAAACAAAGATTTAGATTAATTCTCGCTACGTGTAAAGTAATGGCGGCGATCAATGAACGCAACCTCCATTTGTCAATTTTTTGAATCTTCATGTGAGTAACTTTTTAAAAAAATAAATAGATTTGTAATTGCAAAATGTGTGTACATTGTAATTGGAAATGAGCTTTATAATTTTATTGATCTAGATAAACTGCAATCGAATGGTCTGTGTGGTGAACTTTTTTGATGTGCAATTCTTTGTGTTGATTATAGATGCTTCCCATTTGTTCAAATGACTGTACTAAGGCAAATGCCTTTTTACTTTTTACCTACTTTTACAAAAAATTTCATTTGTCCATATTCAAAAGCTGCATTGTGCAAGAATTTCACTGTATAAGAATTCCTTTTAGACACTTGTGGTTATAAAAAATTAACTTTCCCAAAACATAGATAGAACATGTTCTTTTTGACATGTTCAGCCATTTTAAAAAATATGGTTTGAACATGATTTGACTATGACCATTTCCGCAGGGGAGGCAGTTGACCAGTGAGTCCACACTGGTAGCACCTTTGCTCAAACTAAACTAGAGCATTATTTGTGAGTTACTTATGTGTCAAATATGCAAAGGTTAGCCCACATCATGGTCTTTTGGGACCTTAGTTTATTTAGTCATAAAATTGCAAATTTTAGCCCTAAAATTTCTATTACGTACCCTAAAATTCCTAATTTTAGCCCTAAAATTTCTAAAATATTATCTAAAATTCGCCCTAATCTTATGTCGGAAGGTGCTGGACAGCATGCTAATGGTTTCCTTCACTTATACGGTAGACATTTTATTGTAGAAACAGCATGTGTAAAAGTAGGAATAATTACATTTATATAAGCATTGGTAAGTTAAACAATTTAAGTTGAAAACTCCTATTTTTTTGCCTCAAAATGGTCCAAAAACTCCTATATTTCCTGCTAAAATATTCATATATTCCTCCTTTATTTTGGATAAGACCTGGTTGACAGCCTGTAATATATATATACCATTTTCTTACCGTTTTGGGTTTTTCCATTTTCTGCTCTATCAGCATTTTCTGACTGTTGATCAAATGTTTGATCTTCCTCACTGACGTCATGCACCATATGCCCATTTTCTTTTACTTTCTGCTGGTCTATTGTTGGATTAGGATTTCCAATCAAACCTTCTCAATTATCAACAGAGCAATTTATTATCTAATTGTAGTTCTACCCGAAATGAAACATTATCTTGATAGAATTACGACATATATAAAACAACGGTTAGTAGATGTTGCCATGTAAAATCAAAAACCATAAAGCGTTAACACACACATAAATAAATGACTAATTTTGAAGACCTTGATATACATTTCTGTGTAACATTAAGTTCAATTCGCGAGCATATCTAGAGTGCATATCGTTTCAATATTGTAATTATGTACATGTATATATAAAATGTGTACCATATATAATCATCATCTGTAATACCTTAGTTAAGAAACAGTTAGCCTAAAATGATAATGGAGCAGTAAAAGATTCTCGACAGTCGAAAAAAATATGATAAACAAGATCAACAAGGAAAGGCGGCGTTCAATGAACGCAACACCCTTTAATCAAATCTTCATGTCAGCGTGTCTTAACACCGAAAGTCGGAGAAATGATAAATTACCCGATTATCATGTTTTTGCCACGGGCCTTTTAGGCTAAGGCACGACGACACGGCAATTATAAGGCGCGGATAATATTTTTACTCACTGACACGATAATTTTGCAGAAGCCTATTAAAATATCGTTATTTTGTCTTATTAAATATATCGTGTTTTTGTGAAAAAGTGCGTCTTGTCATACGCCACTTGTCATGGACTGGCATAAACTACCCTGTCTTTTTAAATTTGTCTTTTATGGTTTTATCTTTGATATGCAGAGTTCAAAACCTCTGATCATCATTCAAGTTCCGCCCATTGTTTTGTCGTTTCGGGCAAACGCATTCATTCACTTTACATGTTTAAATGTTGAATACTATCAAAGCCGGTGCTAAGGGCTTGCAATTACCACTACCGTTCATGAACAGGCTCAATCAAACCGAGCCTGCAATATTTTTAATTTTGTCCTTTAGGGATTCGGTTTTCATTATTTAGCAATTCTTTTATGTAATTTCATGAAGCCATTACAATTTCCTTGCCCAAATTATGACACATTTTGTCGTTTTGCTGTGTCGTGTGTGGGTTGCGTTATTGAACGCCGCCCTTCCTGGTTAATCTTGTTTATCATTGGGCGCCGCGCTGCACGCGGCGTCTAGTAGTGATGCATTTGTCTATACAGCAATGGGGTATGTTTTAGACTTGATTTTGTGTGTATTTTTTTTTGTTTTAACAAAATCACACTGTTTTCAAATTTTCCAATAAAGATAGGTCTTCTAATGTACAACATGTCACAGAGCTTTAATGGATTAGAATAAACGTTTAACTGAAGTGATAGTGAAATGGTTGAATATCATATTCTTTTTATCATTATCTAATTTTATCTACATTATAAATAACGTGCCAATGGGCCAGTCTTTAGTCGATCGTTCCAAAACTTTACCGTTGAGACAGGTAACGACTGAGGCAGTGTCACTCACTTCATTTGCTCCACTTCTGTTGAAATTCGGCTCCGCCTTAAATTGTCGCAAAATTTAATATGATGCTCCGTACGTATGCTAGCATTTAGTCTTCGTTGATGGGAGGGGAGGAGGAAACCAGGACAACTTTGATCAATAATACTTGTCGAATCATTAAATTACAAATTACAAAACCTAAACCTAAACGAAGCCCTCTATCAAAGAGTCGGTTCTCCCTCAGGAGTTGAGAAAGAACGCCAAACTCTGCGCACCGGTTACGCTTCGGCCAGTAAGCCGAGATCACTGCAGAACAGTTCGTCCTCAAAATCATTCGAACATTATGCAATTCGTACCAATATTTAAATGGACATATTTTCGCATATAATGTCTTGAATTTATTTTAAGGTTACCAATCATTTCAATTTTACTTGTTATTTAATATCTAATTTATTTTCCTCGACTTGACGTTTCAGTCCTTGTCGCAACAAAAAACCATTTCAGAATTTCAGACATGGCATTACTTTATAAATTTATGCATGAGGTTCTACTTTTTTTTACAAAAATATGCAACTTAATTATTAAACAACGAGCACATACCAAGAACATGGAGACAAAAATGATTTGTACTTCGGACATTCAACTGTAATAGGGAAAGATTTTCAATGCTGATTGACTGTTCACATCATTTGGCGGTGTCTTTGATGTGCAGCATCAACATTTAACTTGTATATTGCTCCTACGTTGTCCTGTTGTATGACGCTATTGATATAACTAACATAGCTTTGACACTTAGTATTGGTTATACATTACCTTGTTCATTTGCCAGGTGGAAATGTTGCTCCAACGACTGTTTCCCCATGTCCGTCGGTAATGAAGGTGCCTTTTGCGCAGGTGTATGTATCATAGGCAGGGTTTCAGCTGACCATTGAGATACTGTAGTTACAGGACATGCCCTAGATGGCCATGTAGATGCCTTTAACTGCGATGCAGATGCTCTAATTTGCGCCATTGATGGAAAAAGCAGTGATCCCTTATTGCATTTCGTATTCGTATTGACAGGTGCTTTCCTCTTTCGAAAATCTCCGAGTATTTTGTCTTAAACTGTAAATACAAAAATCGAATGTTTAAAAATCCTTGTGCTTTACTACTAAGGATTTGCATTATACGATGATATTTTCACAAAGATATATTTGTACGGACATAATCAACAAGGAAACAGTTTTTTTTTTGGAATACTTCATAATTTCTCATCAATTTACACTATGTCTTATAATATGATATTTACTGTTTATTTTTGTTTCCACATGACTGCTTAACAAGATTACTAACAACCGAATGATTGTGAATTAATTTACCATGTATGCAAATTGACTCATCCATACATTTATTAAATGATGAGTCTACGAGTTGTCTAATTAGGCTGATGGAATTTTGCCCCTTTATATATCTTGCTTTTTTTATTTCCACAGTGTTAGTTTCAATAACATTATTTCGGTCACAACAACAATATTCTATCATGATATTAATATCCTTATGACATTGATGATACAAAAATACGTGTACTGATTTGCTTTTATTGCACTCTTTTTCATTATAATCAAACGTTTAAAATTAATAAAATTCATAATTCATGTGACACCGGTATCTTCGGCAAAAGGAGCACAACACTTCCCTTAACTAGTTGAGTGTGTGTGTGTTCCGTCAAATCGTGTTTAATCTTAGTATCAAGACTGAAATAGTCAAATATACTTATTTATTTCGATTTTTCGCAACAATACTGTTTACTAAGCACAACGTATCGTATAAAATCTGATGTCTATATTTTTAAAATGACACCTCAAACTGTATAAATGAAAATCATTTTTGAAATGAAATAAGCGTCTTATATTGAAGACAAACATTATGAAGGCTTGCTAAGCACTTATTGTATAAAATTCATATGAGATATGTTTGAAAAGTTTGTGCATGATTTCCTGTCATAGCTGGCCTTTGTAAAAATATATGTCTTATATACCAGTATATTACCAGATACTCTGGATAACCATTACCTTAAACGAGATAAGTGTCTTTGGCAAATCTGAGATATTATTGAAAGTTGATGTTATCTTAATTTCAATATTTACTAATCACAAATTGCACAAAACAAAGGAAGAAATTGAGCATAAACATTATTTCAAGGTGATCTTTATGTTGCTTGAAAATTTTATCATATTCTGAAATGAATTACTTGCATTTAACAAAGTTTTTTTGGTATTCAAATGGCATTGTTATAAGTCAAGTTTACGTTCTGAATCGGCACTAAGTTAAAAAGATATCTAATAAAAATCTACGTCGCTGAATTTGTTTTGTCAAAAGGGTTAATAGCCTTACCTTTTATTAGTTGTTTGTGCTTGTCCTCTGATGATTGAATTTTCGTTCCGTAACAGAAGTCTCAGTCTTAAATAGTTAATTCATTTATCCCTGTTTGAAACAATGCTGGTGTCTGAAAATGATGTTTTAAAATAAAATCTGATGTCTTTCTTCCGGTGACTTCCGAGAATTTTAAAGAATTCTAAAGTGTTTTTATCGGAATGAAATTAGATTCTATAATTAAAGCATGACCAGCAAATATTTGACATAATTTATAACAGGTTTACATTGTTTGTAAGTAGAAATTTGGAAAATAGTTGTTTTTTATCATTCGTTCCCACATTTATTCTATTTATCTGTACATTTCTGCATTTCATGTTAATTTTTGAATGTTTCAATGGCGCTATACACTATTTGCTGTTCTTCGCTTTCATACTGCCTGTCTATGTGTTTGTTCTTTTGTCAGCTTTTGTTTTGACTAAAAACAATGTTCACAATATTAAATATTTCAATTATAATAACATTCCTTTCTCAAAATACCGTTTTTCTTTCTAACAAAATCATGCACACTTCTCACTCTAATGAACAAATCGGTTTTTCCGATATTAGTTGTTACGCGTTAATCATAAAAGTATATGTTTTAATAATATAATCTGTCATATTTTGCGGTTCGGATCGGAATATCCGTCCCGAGGTGACCCGCCCATTGGGCGGTAACGAGGCTTGCCGAGTTACCGCCCATGGGCGGGTGTCCGAGGGACGGATATTCCGATCCGAACCGCAAACATATGTCAGATGTTTTTTCTTGCATATTCTACCATATTCCATTATATTTTAAATTCTTTATCTTTATTTTCAATGAAAATTTATATCATTACAACCGTAACTACTTTCTTACAACAGCGTATGAATTACAACTTCATACATAACGGTAAAATGACGTCATCCAAAGCGTGCCATTGTACAGCACGCGACTCATCTGGAACCCCCCATGCCAGATGAAATTTCCGGCATGGGTAAAACTTACGGAAACGCCAGTCTGATATGCAAGAAAGATCCTGTAACTCAATTGTTGTATGAGCATAATACTCAAATGAAGATTAATCAATATTGTAAGTTTCAAAAAGCATTATTTGTAAAGATATTACCGAATTTACATTTCGTGTAAATAAAGGGAGGTAATAAGAAATTTATTTTCTATAAAGTCTAAGTCAAATGTTTCAATAAGACATGAATGCAAATATTTTAACGATTACATATGATTTGGACAAATATTTGCAGTACATATTTTACATAATCTTCGGTAATTTAAAATTGTTTTACAAGCATTATTATATACATACATAAAATTTCACTTAAGTGTGGTTTCAACCTCAAATACACCATAAAGGACCTTTAATACATTTTTCTGTTTTGGTGATCAATTATTCCTTTTTCAATACTGTTACCTTTTCACATTTATCAACTTTTTATCTTAACACAGTTGATAAATATATATTTTTGTCATATCGACATCCTACTTATAAAAACATTAATCAAATACCTGGTCAATCTACAATGGACTGTTTTTAGAGTCTTCGTAACAGTTTTCTGTTCCGTTTGTTAAAAAGTATACAGCGCTTTTCGCTTGGACAAAATTGAATTTTCTTTTACTTACAAAAGTACATGACTTTGACCTTACCTTATGTTAAACCCTTACTTAGTTTTGACCCTTTACAGTTACCCTTTTTACATTGAGTCATTCAAATTTATTTATTTATTTATTTATTTATTTATTTCCCTTGTTATTATTTTCATACTCATACTATGGGTCAAAGAGTCTCGGCAAGCAACTGACTGGCAGTGTGTCACAATGAAAACAAAACACTAACCAAAGTCCGTAATCACACACCTGAAATAAATGCATTTTTTAATAATTAACATAATTATACATATCACACAGCAATAAATTAAATGTACATGTCCACCTTCTGGTTTTCTGGCACATTGCCTTGTGTTTTTCATTGTTTTTGTCGCGAAAATGACAAAAAAAACGAATAACATCTATTTGAAAACTATGAAAAATATACCAAAATCAAAAAATAAAATCAGATGCTACACAGTTTTTTCCTTTTTAAACAATGCACAACTTTTAGGTAAATGATATAGTTGAAGATATATTTATTGACTTGTTCTGTCAGTTATTTACAAAAAATATATATGACTCACTACTAAAACAATTAAAATTCGTAACGGTGAAAATTAGAATCAGCAGTTAAACTGTATCCAATAAAAATAATTAAATAATAAGATTATATTTTTAATACACATTTAATCACTTTCATAGATATTTTGACCACAAAAATGAAAATGACTTACATAAATTTTCATCATACATCTCCCGTGTGCTGGTTTAATGTCATACATGTAAATGTTTAATCAGTGACACGTGATAGTATAAACACCGGCGCGTGCCGTTAAATAATCAAATTATCGGTCATACATGATATAGATGTATTAATACTCATGCTCTTCTCATGTTGTATGTAACCGCCGCAATTGAATGTATGGCGATGAACATGTTTATGTTTATATGCTAATAAAATAATTGAATTGAATTGAATTGTGTTTATTCAGTGACACGTAATTGGATTAACAATTAACACCGGCGCGTGCGGATACTAATCCGATTACCGGTCATTAGAACGGTATATACATGTATTATCAATAAAACATAACTTTATTTTTTTAATTTTGTTATAAGATGAAAAATTTGTATTTTGCAGGTATCAGTAGACTCGATTATTACATGGCACGTATTGTACAGTTCAGTTGTAGTATTTGCAGTGACGCTCCTTCAGATCAAGCAACACCTGATCATGACAATTCCGTTGATCAAACAGACAAGGAAATGTATAATTGGGAAAAAGATTATCAATAAGAAATACAAAAATACAGTTTCAAAAAGTGTATATATTGTAAATATTGTAGTTATTACATACATGTATATAAAGAGAGAGATAGTGTCTGCGTATTCTATGTATTGTTATTTCAATGTAACGTGTGTACATGCATATTTATTTGTGTTACTGGTTTTGTAAATAATATACATAAATGATAAATAAACGGCTGGAAATGTTCTAACCTAGTCATTACTTTGTTTTTTTTTTATTTTTAGAAAAGCACGGTCTTTCCTAATATAACAATACATTAATTAATAATTGTCATAAATATATAAAATGTAAGAATTAACTCGAACACACACAATGGTTTGATATAGATGCACTGTGCATGCGACTTTATTTTATTAAATTAGTTTTCTTTTCTTAAACATATTACTGTATCAAAAAATATGTATTTCTTTACAGTTTAATCACTTTTATATATGTTAATGATAGTAATTATTTTAGTTACTACGTGCGTAAAGCGATAAGTACGCCGCTTTGATAATGTGAGAGTGACGTTACATTTTCTTTTGTACATGTACACTAAAGTTAACAACATTTGTCTTAATAGGTAAAACAGGGTTTTCAAAGCGAATATAATGTCAGATTAGAAACAGAATTTGAAATGTCTTGATGGAAAAGTTAGAATGTCATACACATTAAATTTTATCACAAGTTCGAGCCTCACAAGTTGTCTTACTTTTTTGCGTTGATACGTAAATGTTTCACGTGCGCACGTAATAGTCGCATTCGCATGTATTAACTAAAATATTTCCTATGTTATTTTATGCAATTGTCACATATAATACGTATACTATATTTTATTATCTGAATTTGATTTCATACTATCAGATTAATGCTATAGGCAAGGGAGGATATTTTGATTTATATTTCGTGAGAATTATCACTTTATTTTTAGAGATGGCACACTGTAAGAGATTCTATTGTCAACTTACCTAGTTAAACAGTCTTAACAATAAAAAAATATTAATCTACACTATTGTTTATTGAAGGTATTCATTCGTTGCTGAGATAGTTTTTGAAACAATTGAAATTGAAACAAACAATAATCCAAATTTGTTAAGATTAACGTGTTTTTTATATAAATGAGAAGTATAGCTGAGTATTCCGCCTTTTACTTAACTGGATATCATTGTGCAAACACGGATCTACATCTGAGTAACAAATATCTGTACTTTTTAAGCCTTTTTTTCAAACGAATTGACTCCTACTAACTTTTTCCCAATACAATGTTATTTTGTATTAATATATTTTTAATCAATAAAACACTCTTTACATAGAACAAAGATACCATTATCATTTATATTACAGGTGTGAAATAAATATATTCGTAAAGGTTTTTTAACAAAAACACATAACTTATCACCCATCATAGATTAAATCATTTCATTTAAATCCTGTGTAAATGGTTGCTTATAAATGACATCTTTATCCTAATAATATAAAATAATTTTGAAATTTGCGTTAGAAAAAAAAATGTATATATGTATACGCTTAAAAAATGCTTCTGTATAGTCTTTTTGAAAGTTGTGATAACTATTT
This sequence comes from Ruditapes philippinarum, assembly GCF_026571515.1. NCBI lineage: Eukaryota > Metazoa > Mollusca > Bivalvia > Venerida > Veneridae > Ruditapes > Ruditapes philippinarum. The sequence goes on along the minus strand of NW_026859618.1, from coordinate 15,539 downwards.
CACGACACTATTTAAACAGTATTTTTGAACTCTCTTTTTCAGATACACACATGCTGAAGAAGATTGTAATATCTGGAGATAACATTTTTTACGTCACGAAATAGACACCGTCACACTGGTCTACGTAACATTCCTATAGATGATTGATATATTTAAGTGCTTTTAAGAACTGTGTTTGAATGACGAATTTCTGTGAATACGGATTTTTAGTTTTAATGATTATTATTAAAACTTTCTGTAATAATCAATTTGTGCTATGGACTCATTTTCCTAAAATAATATGTGAAGTTTAACACGAACAAATGATATTAATATCTTTAAAATATTTTATGGGTGTAATACAAGTGGCTCATAAAAATCATTGTTAAGATAAATAGAATCGAGCTTCAAGTTGGTATAGTTTGTTCTACATTTAAACAACATGCAGTTCATAAAGGTTACGGCTTGAAAATATCGAAACATGTACATGTATAACTCGATCTCTAAAGAAAATATCGCAGTGCGGATTTTCTCTACTGTGATACGTATTTCATGATTCTGTATCGCATCATGTTATTTATTAACATCATTAGTAAGTCTTTGTCAATGTGCATCTCAAAAGATATTGCGGGTTAGTTATTGTTGAGGTTTTTTATAAATTCTATTTCTTTTATGTGTTGTCATTTAAAATGCCTTTGTTGAATACATATAGTTACTAGTCCTTTGTTAATTGTGTTATCAAATCAGAATTAGCTTATGTTATCTTATTATTGTTTTGTTTATGTACATTTAATGTACTGATATTTTATGTAATTATATGCCTGAGAAGGCCCATGATTGGTAATAAAACATTATTCTATTCTATTCTATTCATACCGGTATATCGCCGTTCCGTTGCAACGCTACATTAATTTGTCCCTCGGGAATAAGGCTTGCAACAATATATGACTGTTGTAGCGAAGACATGTTTATTTTGTTTAATATATGTATACATATTGAATATATGTTTATGAAGTAATAAATATTTAAGAGTGACTCGATTTGGTTTTTACTTTATTATTTGAAATACTCCAATTGTGAAGATAACGTTCTTAAGCATATGACTTTACAGTTCCCATTCAAAATGTGTAATAAAACATGTTCTATTGTACAAGTCTGCATTTTGGCCATGTATACGTGTCACTTATATGTAAATGCATGCTTTTGATAGTATCTGTATCTTCTTTTATCAAGGAAATACAGTTCTGTATTCCCTGTTTACAACTAAAAAATGCAATTCTGTATATCCCCTGTATATATTGAAAATACGATTCCGTATATCCCCTGTATATGTAGAAAATACCATTCCGTATATCGTCTGTATATGTAAAAAAATACGATTCCGTATATCATCTGTATATGTGGAAAATACGAGTCCGTATATCCTCTGTATATGTAAGAATATACGGTTCCGTATATCCTCTGTATACGTAGAAAATACGAGTCCGTATATCCTCTGTATATGTAGAAAATACGGTCCGGTATATCCTTGGTATATTTATAGTATACTAGGGATAGCAACCTTAATATAGTCCGTATACGGGGTTTTATTCTCCGTATACTTTAAAAGTACGAACAAATATACGTACATGTATATGGGGCAAATACGGAATTCCGTATATGCCTGATGCATATACGGACTTCCCGTATACCCGGTGTTCTCTATACGGACTCGTATACTTGGTCCGTATATTCGACGAATACATCCCGTACACGCCCGTATATGTAAAAAATACGGGACCGTATATTCCCGTATATCAGTATATTTTTCGCAGTGATATGCCTGAAATAATCTTAATACATGTATTCTTTTTTTCCCCAAAAGTTTATAACTTGTTGTTTCTAGGGTCAATTGAAAAAAAACTATCAAACTTCCACAAACGTGGAAAACTTGTTATATTTCAAAAGAACGCTTTTCTAAAGGGCATGTTACTTTATAATTTATTTTCCCTCTCAGTTCTCTCTCTCTCTCTCTTTTCTTGGTTAAATATCTCTTAAGGTACGTACTCGTATGTCAAAATGTATCATAGATTCACATTAAATTGGAATGCTTGTTCACCACCAAGTTTGAAATGCATTTTAAGGGGCCGACAAATCTGACAGCCATCATTCATTAATTATTCCCTTTTATCAATTTGGAATGTTTGCTTTTTTCAAACAACGGTTGAAAGTATTCACTTCAAACTTACAATATTTGTTCACTTTTAAGAGCAGGTAGGTCTACTAAGCATGTGTATGTTTGCACAATTATTGCCCTTTTTCTATGTTGCTTTTCTTGAGAAAAGCATAGCGCGCTGTCATCGGACAGGTCTTGTATACTAAACCGTTAATGACCGATGGAAATAACTTGTTTCCTAACATGAATGACGGACGTGGGACGAATTGAAATCAGACTACTTAAATATAAAACGTTTGAGAAACGGAAAAAGTATATGGGGTATTGATATTTCAGAATGCTTTTTTTATATAAGCGGCATAAACTCTGGTCGAACTAGTTGGTTAGAAACTAATTAACAATGTATGTTTTAGTAGAGACCTAGGGAATTAAGAGGCATCTAGAATAGAGTTTGGTGGACAACCCTATGCTTCTTATGCTTCTTGTTATGTTCATTGTATTCAGTTCTGAACAAGATTTATCGTTTAGGACACAAACTTCGTTTACGTATGGACTAAACAGATGTCTAAATAGTTCACCGAAATGTGTTAAAAGATGTGTTGGTTTCCTGTAAGCATATGTTCATTAACTCCCATATATGAATGCACATTACTTGTTTTTAGCTTTTAGTTACTTAAAATTAAGTGTTGTGTCAGAGTTGATTTTCAGTGCATCATTGTATATTGATCCAGTATTAAAGTGACATTATGCTCATTTTTTATTGTCAAATTGAAATTAATTGACTATATATTTCAATAAACTTGTCGTTATAATGGTGATTGTTCAACACATGATATTTTAAAATGTTTAGGGTAAAAAATATATCTACCTAAATACATAAAAAGACTGCCAAACCCTTTTTAAAAATTGAAAGTTACAGATACATTCCGACGGATAATTACACATTTTTCACAGGGCCTAGGGAGTTATTTAACGTTCATGTAAATGTTAATTTTGAAATTGGCAGGAATAATAAGACAATATTAAATTATTTCGACTTTCATTTTTTCACTACACATGTATATATCTACCCATGGATGGGCATAATGTCACTTTAACAGTGAAAAACAAATCTCTTTGAATACGTTTTGATAAATTGATGATGTTCATTTCACAATCAATGTGGTTTTCATATCTCGATGTTCTAAATGTTATATTTTTAAAAATCATGTAACAAAGATTTGCCTTTTATTTAGATTAATAAAATAAAACATATCAAAATAAATTACAAAAGATACAAAAGGGCAGAAATAATCAAGAGGAATGTAGTACTTACCAAATAGTATCCTTTTGAATTTATGTTTTTATTTGTAACTATAAAGCCATTAAAAACAGTCTAGAATATACCTTTCTAAAATTACACCGATAATAATTTATAACTAAATAAATGTATTCACAGGGATAAAGATATTAGATTTGACATTGAGGGTAAGAAGTCTGCCTGTCAACTGAGGGGTCATAGGTTCAAGTTAAAATATAACTTATCTGTTCGCTACTGTAAACAAAAGGTTATTAATGCGTAATTCAAAAGAGTACATCCGTCGTTCAATGTATCATAATTGTTATTGGGTAATACACGGATATTTGTTTCAACTTTGAATTGAATATGAGACATTATTGTTTCTTTGTTTTTGAACAAGATTTATAATTTTCTTTTGTCATTAGATAGAAGAGGTTTGTTAAAGTAATACGATGTATTTGTATTCAATATAATACATATCTAGTTTACCTTACCTAAATGGTTTGAAGACCAATGATTTCAAAACGGTTGGAATGTAAAAAATAATCTATTTGAATTATACAAATATCAAAGTAACACTATATACACAATATAGATATCTCCGGTGTTTATATCCTAGCCTCCATGGTTAGTATCGATGCCTTCCTAACATGTACTGTCTCGATGTCTACCTAATATACTATGCTCGTATTTATAGCTACTGTATTATTTATCTAACAATTATCAATTATTATGTTTTGCAACCCGTTTTATTTTCTATTACACAATGCTATCCGGTAGCGTTACCCCCTAGAACACGGATAACAGACAATATATAGCAATTATAACTTCAACGCTCCAAGCTTAGATGTTGACATTTCTCACCAACAAAACTAAAAGTACCTCAGTATTTATATGCTGTACACAAAAACACCCTGTTACGGCTATTTATGATTGACTAATCGACTAACAATATGTTTATAAATACAGATACGAGTATATGTAATAATTTTACATAGATCATATAGTCTGTATTACGAGTAATATCAAATAAAACATTACAGAGCATGCTATTAAAACATTTCATTGAAGTTACTTCAAATGAATGCTCACATTATCATTTATAAAGAATGATATCAAATTTACCTTTAAGAATATATATTATTATTGTGCAACGTATTGTTTACGTATATGCACATGAAAATGGCTTTCCTGTATTAAAGGTCCCTAACTTGCTTAAAATTTGTCGGTTCGTAGACCAAATGGTTTCCGAGTGATAACTAGAGAAAGCTTAGGCCTAGGAACTTGGTACGATAATTGTTCATGACCAACAGATGGCCACTATTGATGTTTGGGCAAAGGGATCAAAGGTCGAGGTTACATTGACCTTGTAGGTAAAAACGGTTTGGAACTTTAAACTTGGTACGGTGATTGTTCATGACCAGCACATGACCCCTATTGATTTTGGGGTCAAGGGGTCAAAGGTCAATGTCACATTGACCTTGTAGGTAAAAACGGTTACAAACAATATCTTGACAACCAATCGGCCTTGACCAGTAAATGACCCCTATTGATTTTGTAGTCAGAAGGTCAAAGGTCGCATTGACCTTTTATGTCATAACGGTTTTCTATCAATAACTGGACAACCCATTACATGTTTACCATGTGTGCAGTGTAATGTAAAAGCATTCTGAAACTGGAAACGGTGATCTGGTCTGACATTTTAAAAAAAGTGGCTCAAGGTCTCATTTAAAAAAAGATGTACCTGACGGCAAATATTTCATTTTTTTATTGTTAAAAGGCGATTGAGGCATGGAAAAGGCAGCTATGGAAGTGATGTCAAAAATCATCTGTATTTTTGTGACCAATAAGATACATATACCCCTAAAATTAGGCGCGAAGTGATGAAATGGATTGCCTAATGGTTTTATAAAATTGGCATATATATCGTAATTTGAAAAACAAGAGCTGTCACAGGAGACAGCGGAGCTCGTATAAGTAAATACTGGACGCAGTAAGAAAGGCAAACTATAAAAGAAAAATCAATTATGATATAAATATCTCTCTGTATCAGTGTCAAGAGATAGCACTCAAATGGTCTATAATTTTGCACAACATAACATCCATATGACCTTGTCAATAAATGTTAAACAGAAATGTCTATGCTTTAATGGAAAAAACAGCAATCTGAAATCTGAAGTCAATCCCTTCAAAAACAAAAATGATGAGAGCAAAATGAATTTGAAGTTTTTAAAGTAAAATTATAAGTTCAAAGAGGAAAAAGCTCTTGATAAAAGATACTAGAGTGATGAACATTGTCATGCATGATGTGAGTAATGACAAAGAACAATTAATTATCTTAAGTCTAGAGTAGATACGATTTATAATCACAAAGATAAAACTAATAAAACAATTTACAATTGAATTCTATGTTCAAAAATGAAATGAAGATAATCCTGGGAATACAGGAGCTTTAGTTTTATAACTCTTATCATATGACAAGAAGTTATAGTAAGAAATAACATTTGTTAATATAAATTTCAAGTTCAAGGAGGAATAATTCTGGAAATAGTCACGCAAGAGTTATGAACTTTGTTACACAACATGTGGGTAATTATCAGAAATATATATTTGAAGTTTGAAGTAGATACTTAACAAATAAAGAAGTAATAATATTTCTTACAGAACATTTTATGTTTAATGGGAGATAAATCTGAAAATATTGTTTCAAGAGTTATGACCCTTATCACATAAGATGAGGTTGATGATAAGGAATAAGAGATTAATAGTAGGGCCGGAAGGTGATAATCGGCCCGCAAAATGAATAATGGCCCCGAAGGCTTCAGCCCGAGGGCGGCCCGGCCGTATTCATTTCAGGACCGATTATCACCTTCTGGCACAACTATGACGTGTTTTAATGTCCTTTATACACTTGGTAGATTTAATAGTAGCATTATTTTTGCTATGAATAAATACTTTGAAATTTCTTTCCTTGAAATTCCTGTCTGCATTTCTACTGTAGACTCTACTGTACAGTTCAGTAACTTCTACAGAGTTGTTTACTTTTTGTGTGTTAAAAGTACACTACTGTAGGATCTAGAAGCAAGTTTTATTTTCATTTTTTTCGTAATTAATTTGTCATATTATTTCTTTAATTTTCAAAAGTAATAAAATTGTGTTTGTATGAAATACGCTTAAGCGCTCATAATAAAATCAAGCGATTCGTGCTTTTAACCTACTTTCACTTTTACAGTTAACTGTTTGATGACGTAAAATATGACGTCATTGTTTCAGTTTGTGCCCGTGTACATGTTCGGCGGGCTGATAACTAGTTCTCGGCCCGGGGACACAAACTCATAATAGGTCATGTGACACTCATAATCAAATGAAATCATAGGCGATTTTGGTACTATATATAGTAACAAGTGTATTAATATGTATTTGAAGTTTGAAGTAGATACCTTTAAAACAAAACATGGTAAAGAAGTTATAGTAATAAAATAACATTTTTAAGTAAGAAAATCTATGTTCATGTGGAGACAATACTTGAAATATTGGTGTTAGAGTTATGAACTTTATTACATAAAATGTTGTTAATGATAAGGAAAATATATTTGAAGTATGAAGTTGATCCCTTACATAATAAAGAAGTTACAGTAAAATATAATATTTTGCAAGGAAAATTCTAAATTAATTCTAAGATAAATCTAAAAATATTGGTCCTAGAGTTATGAACTTTGTCACATAAGATATGGTTGATGATAAGGAACATATATTTTAAATTTTAAGTTAATAGAAGATCTACCTTAAGAAATGAAAGTTATAGGGAAAAATATTTTACTGCGATAAAACTTTAATCTTAAATCTGGACGCCAACGCCGACGTTGGGGCGAGTAGAACTTCGTATAACCGAGTTTATAAGTACAAACAAGGACTGCAGTCGAATCGTTGTCATTTGTAAAAAATGCAGACTGAGCCTGGCTTCGATTATCGTAGCTATCCCCGAGAGTTTTAAACAATGCGGTCAAATGGTAGTGAAAAGATTTGGTCGAATCGTTGCACGGACACATGCACGGACAAGTGACATTATCATGTGTTTCATCTGAGATAATTATATTGACAGTGTTTCTTTGTCCAGTAAGGGCTTTATAGTTTGGGTTTGGGGGATCATCATTCTATGCGAGGGTCATTTTTGGGGAGGCTATGCCTCCCCAATGTTAATACTATCCGTCAAATCTTACTGCCGCGGTAATCAGGTCAAAAAATAGTACCTTGATTTTTTCTAAGCTGACTCATCACTCATCACAGACATTTACAATATGAAAATATTTTCATTCTTTTATTTCATATCTGCAATTTGTAAAGATAATAATTCTCTGAAAAATTCTTGATTTTTGTTTGTTATTTTTTCAAAATCACTACTCCGTTACATCATACTGCCGCGGTAATCAGGTTTAGGCATACGTACGTTGGTAATAAATAGTTCTGGTATGAAAACCCTTTTATATAATAACTTTATCAATATTTTTAAACAAAAAGGCATAAATGAAAATTTATAGGTAAATGCTAAAATTAGGTGGCAAATATTCTTTATTATTTTTGATAACAATTTTCCAATTGCTACGCAGCGGCCAACTGTTTATGACGGGTTATTAACTAGAACGTTGCAACACCGTAGTCTCAATATCATGCATGTTCTTTTGTTGTTATAAACCATTTATAGTCCTTAATATTTTTTTAAAGACAAATAATGGTTAACTGTCGCTTACATCAGAGACATGGATCATGCTTGCGTGATAACTAAGGAAAACTAACTTATTAGTACACCTTAGGAGGCTGTACGCGGAAAACGCTCATAAATCGCTATATAATATAGCTGTTAGTAAATATTTTGCATACATTTAACTAAAAATTCACTAATGGTGATGAACATATAGTTTGAAAACATTATATTCTTAAACCATGTATCGCCGAAAAAAGAAAACTATTTAACTACAAAATCCATAAGGACCCTCCGACAAAATTTCACCACAAGGTTACATTTTATATTAGCAAAATAAAAAAAAACAATACTTATATTTTCATCTTACATAATTCATTAATCAAACTTTTAACATAAAAGTATCTTTTAAAAATATGTCTGGCAATTGACAGATCCCTACTCTGATCTTTTATTTGTAAAGGAATAAGTTTAAACATGTGCTTTTTTGTTTAGGAATATTTTGTAGTGAAAGTCTTAATATATCCACTTATCTCATAATTAGAATTAGACAGGTCAGGGATTTATACAACCAGTGGTTTAGTTATCTACGCTCATTTTAATCCCAATAGAAACATTCAAATATTTGGGGTAAAAAACATGACCAAAGAACCTAGTAGTCTTTAACCCGGTGGTGATTCCATTAAACTGATTATGGATTCGAATAGAAATCACAAATAGAAACATGTGTTTCGGTACAACAAAAATCGGAAGTAAAGTGAACAGTTAAATGACAGAAATATGTGGTCAAATATGTTTTAACAAGGAAATAATTATTTAAGAGAAAGACGCAATATTAAAGATTAGTCTTCAATCAAATGAATGACCCCGTATTGTGTAATTAGAAAGTTTATTCAATTCTAGGGCAACGAATCATAATTTGATAGTACATGTGTAATAAGATTTTCAATACAGATTGTGAGATACATAAAATATTAAAGATAAGAAGCTTTAAAAATAAAAAAAACGCATATATATACGAATGACTTACAGTCGAGCATCGGAAATTCATCAACATACATTTGTATCTTACGAAATTTTAATTTGAAAACGATATTTGCGCGCGCTGAAGTGATTAATGTTTATTTGAATAAATCAAATAAAAAGAACTTATATGCTTGTGTTCTAAAAATAATTGGCGGCATGAACCCAATTTCGTTTTCATTTTACAACACTTGAAAAATTACTACAGAAAATATGTTGTTGTTTTTTTGTTTTGTTTTCAACAAGAGTGTGTGTTTTAAGTTCATTTATTCTCGGCGCCGGAATAACCATATGTCCGAAATTATAGCATCGGGGACGTCTTTTTGAAGCAGAATCTTCCTGGTAGCCCATTCTTCGTTCGTTAATGGTAAAAGGAGACGACAGTACTGTCAAGGCATCAACTTCCTGACTGACGACAACAAACCTCCAGAGTAAACTACGACAGGTCAACCAATCACCTCTGGTACTTGAGATGACTTGACCTTGACCTGCCGTGTGCCTTCTCCGCGACGTGCATATCTCTGGAGGGATTTGGAGAAGTTTCAACAAAAACCTCCAAAACACGCTATTTATAACAGCATTCATAGCACTGTCGCTTCGATGTTCTCATATATTTGCGGGAAATGGTCGACAAGGAATACCCTACGTAATAACCGCACACCCTGTTAACAAAAGATTTTCCGCAGTATATATTTCAAGCTAGTGAGGTTTAAAATATATCGATTAACTACCATAAATTGGTTGAGTGTTGGCGGTAAAAAAGAAGATATAAATTCCTTAGGTTGATTCAATTTTGAATAAGCTTTGCAGATATGTATTTTTTCAAGAAATATTTAGCTTTAATATTATCCGAAGCCGTCAAAGTCAGCGACGAGTAATGAAATGCGAATAATTTTCTGAAACGTGATTTTATTCGAGATTTGCTTCGGGAGAAGACAACTTTCTGTCCGTAGAGAATGAATATTAATACTCATCACAGGACAGTGTCTTATTGATCTCAATTATGGTACATATAAATATGTATATTTTTTATGTTCAATTAAAATTTGCAGTTGTTATTATCATTAAATGATATTAAAATGACATAAAGTATTTATGATGAACAGAATATTTTGATAAGGAACCGTCAGTTGTAAAATGGTATTATGATCTTATAATGAACATACCTGCTGGTGTGTCATTTATGAATGGTTTTTAGGTTTTTCAAAATTTGCATGATTAACAATCCGAATGTAGACCTCAATGAAATGTTCTGGAATATTAACAAAATGAATAGTCAACCATATTAACCATATATATGAATGGATGAACGATAAATGGCGCAATGTGCATATCTTCTTATTTAACATCACATTTTAAGCAGAAAGAAAAGAAACTATAAGTCTGAAACATTCTGTCATAGCCTCCACATCAGTACATTCAGTGCTTTAATTCTACGTGTAGGGGAGTCATAATATTATGACTACCCGGTCATAATATTATGACCGGGGTCATTATTTTATATAAAGTATTGGCCGGGGGTCATTATTTTATGGGGGTCAGTTTACAACGTTACAGTGGCATTAATAAATATCAAAGAATATGTACGTAAAAGGATAGACACGTAAAACAAACAATAATTAAATATTATTTTGTAAGTGAAACCTTGTCATAGAACAGTCATAAATTCAAATGCAGTTTCACTTTTCAAAAATACTGCTTTTCAAAGCATATTATAGAGCTACACATTTATTTTTGACATATGCGTTACTAAATGCTTTTCGTATTTAAAACACGAATATAAATATATTAAGATATATTATTTAAAAAGATGTTTCTTCATATATTGCTTTCATGAATATGTCTTCAAAACATAAACTTTCTTAAATATTAAATGAAACTCATCTTCAAGTTCATAATAAGAAGTACACTTCCCATCTGATTACAGAAGAAAAAAAACATTGTCGTTCTGCAGGACTCGATTTTAAGATTATTTTAAGACAAAATTTATCTAGTAAAAGCTATTCTAAATTTCTGAACGTTCAAACATTTAAGAAGAAAGTGAAAGTCCAAATCTTTGAATTTTCTAGACGCCCGTGCCATAATTGAACATTGTTTTCACGAATACATTATTTCAATATATATATATATATATATATATATATATATATATATATATATATATATATATATATATATATACAAACATCAACATTACCTACTCCTTGCATAAGCCATACTTTCACAATTTCTATAACGATTTAAAAATAGATAAAATTCATTCCGTTTAACGTCACACTTGTCATTAAACCATGACAATTATCATGTCAAACTGTTGTTTTATTGCTTCCGAAGGATCTACCCTTTTCCAGATTTTTATTATTTTGTGGTGTAACGACATGATATTTCTTAATTGTACTTTTCTTAAACAATTTATCAATTATAATTCCGTAATGTAAACTGAACTCATTGTCATTCTAGGTTTCCCTTTAAAAGCAAGTCATATAACTTATCTGCAATACACATATCACAGCGACATATTCATACAAAATTGAAAAAATTATATAATATATATTCACACGAATCAACCACAAATTATATTTCTACTAACAATAATCAAACAGATTATATCATAAGGAGATCAAAGTTCTAAATTATCACATATTGATTATTACCATACAATTATTACAGACAGAAATATCACCCCTCCCCACAAAACAACAACAAAGAAACAACAACAACAAAAAGGAGAGAGAAACAACAACGATGCAACGATATCTGAATCGTAAGTAGTATGATTCTAATACGAATTTTAATGAGATTATATCACCCTCGAGCGCATAACTTCTACATGATTTTGTATTAAGTATTGTACTTTTTAACTCCCCTAAACTGTTTGTTATATTTCTAGTAAAACTTTTACAAAAGACATCTCTGAGGAAAATCAAAATATTGTTTGCAAGTATTTCTTTTATGTGTGTGTGTGTGTGTGTGTGTGTGTGCGTGTGCGTGTGCGTGCGTGCGTGTGTGTGTGTGTCAGTTTTTTATATTTTACAAGAAAGATAAAAATCGCTGACTAGTGGACATTGTATCAGTACTCTCGTTGATAATATCCACTATCACACCGACTGCCTGCCCTGTGTTATTTATATTTATCACATTAGTCACGGAGCTGAATTGTACATGTAATTAACCCATTTTATATAAAATATATTACACAAGTGTAATAACACTTTGACGTGACTCATTGACGACAAACATAGCGTCAACGAAAAAAGTCACTCTTTTATCTGTAAACTATTCTTATTTTAGCCAGAGACTCGCATAATATGATTTTATTCATTTTGTTTGAACTCAATTTATTATTAAATCTACATTTATTATTTATCATCTATATTGTCAATCCTTTAAAGATCCTGTATGTTTTGTGATTGATATTGTTACTGTATGTATCATACACTTGGAAAATATTATATATGTATATAATTATGCAAATAAAACAATTTTCAAACATCCAAGAATATGTAAAATGTGTACTGCAAATATTTGTGCACATTATATTTAATGAATAAGTTACATGCATTCATTTCTTATTGGAAAATTTGACTTGGAATTTATAGAAAATAAATTTCTAATTACCTCCCTTTATTTACGCAAAATGTTAAATTGGGTAATATCTTTATAAATAATGCTTATTTGAACTTACAAGATTGACAAATCTTAATTTGAGCGTCATATTTATGAAATAAAACCATGAAAAAAATGTGTTACAGGATCTTTAACTGCGCTTCGGGGTAATTTACCATTTCTTAGGTTGAAAACATCATCTCGTCAGCCATGTTTTATAATATTTCACTAATATTAGGCTACCAAAATATATACGCATTCAAAAATCGTATATTAAGTGCGAATAGGTCCTTGCTCAATGATGAAGTAATGATTTTATTTATATCCTGTTGATCACCTTAAATGTTCCATGTGATACATAGCTATTGTCGTAGAGCCGGTTTTGATCCTGTTGATAGCCGTCCAAAGTTGTGTCTTCCGCCCATTCATTTGGAGCTTTAGTATTCTAAATGTAGGATCCTCTTCATGAGTGCGATACAATAGTTTGTAATTAAATCAATCTCTTGAATTTTACCCTTTCATTTTTATTTCTTTTACTTACAACATATATATTTGTACATGGTCCATGCATTTTTGTACAATGCATTTATTTCTATGATTGTTAACAATATACTCACAAATCATTAAAATCTTGAGATAAAAAGTTACAAAGAGCTAATCCAAAATTGAGAATACGAGGGCTGTTCAAAAAGAATTGCTTTTTGTCCTGTATCTCGTGATCCACGTGAGACACGATAAAAACCAATACATACCTGTATAGGGTAATTCAATACCTACACAACGGTGTATAAATGTACATGTTAGACTAAGTGTAAGACATACAATTTGCCATTTAAATACACGCAGTCATTGGCCACTGTTGTAAAAATGGTTGGTAGAAGCGTCGACAAAAGTTGAAATACGGACTTACATCAAAGCTCGCTCAAAACTGGGTTGCTCTTTGAAGCAGTTGATGACTGAACTCTCTACTGCTTATTGGCCTTCTTATGTGTCTTATGACACAGTTAGGCGATGGAAAAAGAAATTTGAGTCTTGTGTAAATTGCATCAAAAAAAGCACCAAAATCAGGTAGGCCAAAATCTGCATCTCGTAACGAAATCGTTTCCAAAATAGGGGATATCATTGAAGGAGATGCCAGATTTACAGTTCATGATATTGCACGAAAGGTAGACATATCACTATCAACGGTTTTACTTTATTTTGAAGAAGCATTTGAAAGTCAGAAAGATTTCTGCTAGATGGGTGAAACATTATATACGTGTATATAAGTATCGACCGTCATCTTAACTCCACCTCAAATATTTCAATGTTGCAGATCAAAAATGACAGTATTTAAGTAGTACTCGGTTGATACCTTCAGAACTCTGGAACCCAAAGTGCATTGATATTTAACATATTTACGCTTTTGGGGGTCAATTTCTCGAGTTCGATCCCCATCTTTGTGCGTTTGACCACAAATTGCACTGTGAAGTTTACAGCACTTTTGGGTCGGACCCTAAAGTATATTCGACCCCAAAATGCGGTGTTACAAGGCTCTCTAAGTAGGAATTTGGTGAAACACGTGTAAAATGGGTGGGATAGGGAAACATTTTTAAACATATTTCATAAATTTTGAGTAGAAACAAATCCTTTTGCTTATGTGGATTGTTAGCTGAATAAAACATTTTTTTATAACACAAAAAAAACTAATAGGAAAACATTTGCATGATATTGTAGATTATTAAAACATTCCTTATTTCTGAAAGAATGCCCTTCTAACAGCAAAGATTAAATTAAGAAAAGTGCCCATAACTCGATTTACGTACGGAAAAGTTTGTTTAAATTTTGCATAAAGGTGTCCTTTAAGGTATAAATCTGAGCTATGTTGTCAATTTTTCAATTTCTTATAGTGCCTAACTTTGAATTAACTATTCTCGTCATAATGGCCTTTCAGATATTATTCATGGCCGAATGCAAAATTATAATAATTATAAAAATTGTATTCTGTAAGGCGATATTTCAATGTGTTGAAAATATAGTCATTTGTAACTCAAATATGCATGTTAGAAGAAAGTCATACAAAAAGGTTACCCCTTAAAGGGAAGATTAAACAGAAAAGCCCATTCGTTCAAATTCCACCGTTACAATAGAGAGAAAAACCGGACCTTTCTCATTATTGATTTATTAGTAATAACATTGAAGGATTTTCTGTTGCTATGCAATAGATATAACATAAATGTCGTCAAGGAAAATTTGTTCTGATTGGTCCTTTTAAGTGCTAGTTTTCTAGAAGCATTCAATTTCTCGATATATATAACATAAATCCGAAAAAGAAACGATTGCTTGCAATTAAAACTGAGTTGTGATGATGTTTTAGTATAACTGGTATACAAATTGGGATAATTGGTATACAAATAGGGAGATAAGCTGTTTTAACAAGATGTTTCTTGTGATGTTTTCACCTGATCACTGTAGATGTTAATCGTAAATAGATTCATCATTAACAGAAAAGGTTTAAAGGAAATATAGTTAATAAGATTTAATACAAAGTTCTTTGGTTTCAAGTTGACAATAACTAGAACGTGATTTAACAGGAACTTTTATGTTTTATTAAGACATAAACAATATGTTTAAAGGAATCGTCACCAACTAAGAGCATTAATGAACTTTTACTTTGTTTTTGGAATAATTTCGTTTAATTATTTTGATAATTTGTACATTTGTTGTTTTTTATTTGTGTTCAGTGCAATGTTACGTCAAGATGAGATTTTTAACAGAACCAAATTAAGAGTAAAAACAGCAGAATCTACAAAACCTAC
>NW_026859617.1:0-10417 GCF_026571515.1 Ruditapes philippinarum | reverse complement strand
TTTTTTTAAAAAAAAATTTTTTTTTTTTTCAAAAAAAAAAAAAAAATTTTTTCCCCTTTTTAAAAAATTGGGAAAAAAAAAAAAAATTTTTAAAAACCCTTAAAAAAAAAAATTTTTTTTTCCCCAAAAAAAAACCCCCCCCAAAAAAACCTTTTCCTTTTTTTAAAAAAGATTAATTAATTTTTTTAATTTTCCCCCCTTCAATTTACCCGTCCAAAAAATTTTTTTTAAACCCCAAAAACCATTTTTTCCCCCCAAAAAAAAAAATTTTAAAAAAACCCCAATTTTTTAAAAGGGGGGGGAAAAAAAAAAAAAAAAAAGGGGTTTTTTTTCCCCCTTTTTTTTTTTTTTTCCAAAAATTTTTTTTTTTTTCCCTTTTTTTTTAAAATTTAAAAATTTTTTATGTTAAAAAAACTAATTTAATTTAAAAATTTTTAAATTTTTTTTAATTTTTTTATTTTTTTTTTTATTTTCAATTTTTTTTTTAAATTATTTTTTTTTTTTATCCCAAAATTTTTTTTAAAAAAAATTTTTTAAATTTTTAATTTTTTAAAAAAATTTTTTTTTTTAAATTTCATTAATTATTTTTTTTCTTAAAAAATTTTAAAAAATTTTTTTTAATTTTTTTACCTAAAAAAGTTTTTTTTTTTTTTTTAAAGGAAAATTTTTAAAAAAAATTTTTTTTTTAACTTTAAATTTTTTTTACCTTTAAACAAAAACCATAATTTTTTTTTTTTAATTTTTTTGTTTTGGTAAAAAATTTTTAAATTTCAACCTTTAAAAAAAAATTTTTTTTTTTGAAAGGTTTTAAAAACAAAATTTTTTTAAAAAAAACAATTTTTTTTCCCCCCAAAATTTTAAAATTGGGATAATTGGTTTTAAAATTAAATTTAAAATTTTTCTTTATTATTATAGTTTTTTAAATTTTTTGTCTGCGGGGGGAACTTGTTAAACCATTTAGGTTTATACCCCACCTTTTCAAAAACCACCCAATTAAAAGGTTGGGGGGGGGGACGATTTTTTTTCCCTTGTGAGTTTGTGTTTTTTTTAAAAAAATTATTCTTTAACGGCAATCCCGTATTTATTAACGGGAAAACTTGGTTTATTATTTTCCCCCCCATGGTCCTGCGCTTGAAAATTAAAAAGTTTTTACCCCAGGGTTCCAACCCCCACACAAAGGTTTTTATTAAATACCATTTTGTAACAATTGTTAAGGTTTGTGAATTTTTTGTTTTTTTTAAAAAACCCCCCCAAATTCCGCAACCCACTTCCCCCATTGATTTTTACCCCCATGGCTCCGGGGTATAGGGGGAACCATTATGGGGTTTTTTTAGTGATTCTTAGGTTTTTACCGGATTGATACCCCAAACCCCATGGGGGGTTTAAGTTTTAACAACCCGGGCAAATATTTTTTTTTTTCTTACCAACCCAATGGGTTTTTAGGGTTTAACCACCTTCCTGGTTGAAGTGGTGGATTGAGGTTTAAGAGTTTTCTTCCGCATAATTTTTTCCCCCCAAATTATAACATTTGGCCCTTTTAAATTATTTTTAAGGGGGAAAACCCAAATGTCTGCCGGTGAATTTTTAAGGGGGGGTTTTACCAGTTCCCACCCGCCTAAAATTTTCTTTAACACCATTTGGGTTGTTATAACAAAGTCCATGTGAAGTTGTTGGAAATTTTAAGTTTACCAGTTCCACCCAAAAACCCAATTTTTTTTTTCCATTATTTAATACCAATGGGCTAGTTTAAAAGGGTTTCCCATTTGGTCTTTGTGGTGATTTTTAGTTTTACAGGTCCCACCCGGGGCCTAAAATTTAACCACATGGTTTACTTTTAACCAGGTCCATTTTTTTGGTGAAGTTTGTGGCTTTTAGGTTTTTTAACCAAGGTTTCCCAAAACAACAATAGTTTTTTTTTTTTTTCCTAAATTTGTTAACCATGGGTTTTTAGGGTTTTTAAAAAAAAGGGGCCCCCAGGTCTTGGGCGTTTGAAATTAAATTTTACAGGGTTTCCCACAAATTATTTATTCCCCCCCAACACATGGGTTTTAGTTTTTACCCAGGGTTTCAGGTTTGGGCGAGTTTTTTGTTGACTTTTAGGGTTATAAGTTCAACTTCATTAAATACTTCCTTAATTTTTTTTTCAAAGAAATTTAAATTTTAAATAATTCAAATTTTTAACATTTTCATACATTTTTTTAAAGGTTTCTTAAACCCCTTTTTAAATGGACCCAAAAAATAAATTTTTTCCATAATTTTTTTTTTTCAGATTGGGGGGGGAAACCGGCCCCACAAATTTCTTTTTTCCCCTTTACCCACCCTGTTATTTTCAGTCCCCACAAAACCCAGGAAAAAAAAAGCCATTAACCCCAAAGGGGGAATTGGGGTCCAGTTTAAAACTCCTGGGCAAAAAAAAAACCCCCAAAGGGGGAAAACTAGTTTTCGGAGGAAAGCAAAAATTCCATTTAATTTCGGTTGAATTAAAAAAAAATAGTTTTTGGGCAAAGGGGCGGGGGGACCCTGGGGACCAAAAGAAAACAATTGCTTTTATTTTTCCCCAGTAACATTCAGGGCCCAAGCCCTTTTTTTCATTTTAACATGGTTTTTTCAATTAGGTTTTTTTCAAAAGGGTCTTTGAGTTTTTCAAAAAGGGGTAAATTTGGGGGAATTAAAAAAAAAACTTATGGTTGGGGCAAAATAAAAACCATTTGGTTTTTTTTTTACCACAAAGGCCTTTCAAAGGGGAAAAATTCATTTATTTTATTGCCCAAGGGACAGTTTTGGAAAATAACTTAAAAAAAGAAAAGTTAATTGGTATTTTTCAAGGGGATTTTTGCTGAGGGGGCTTAAAATTAAATACCACCCCTTTTTATAAAACCCCAGAAATAGGATTTTTCTTTGTAAAAACTTGGGGTCTTTGTTCATTCCTTTGGTTTAGTTTTACCCAAACGGGGGGGCCCCTGCTAAATTTCTTCAAAAAAACAATTTTTACCCGATTATTTGTACTATGGCCCATTCTTTAGGGTTTTAAAACACGCTTTTTGGCCCCATTTGGTGTGGGGGTCTGTACTTTGTTTTTCAAGCTTGGGGCTTTAGTGTTACCAACCCCGGCCTTTTTTTTGCCTATTAAATTTTTTCAGCATAATCCCCCATGCTTTTGTTTAAATAGGGCATTGGGGCTTTAAGTGACCACGGGGGGCCTTTTGGCCCAATTTTGTTTGTTTTGTACTGGTCAGGCTTTGGCCTTTAAGGTTTTACCCCAACCCCCCCCCCGGCTTGGCTATTTATTTCAAGCCCAAACTTTTGCTTTATTTTAGGGGGGGCATTGGCTTTAGTTACCACCGGCTTTTGGCCCATTTTTGTTTTGGTTCTGTTTTTTAAACTTTGGGTTTTTCGCTTGGGGGGCTTAGTTTACACCGCCTTGCTTTAATTTTTATTTTTTCAAAAAAAGGGCATAATTTTTTTTTCCATGGCTGGGTATTTTTTAGGCATTTTTGCCTTAAAGGTTGAACAACGGCTTTTGCCCCATTTGGCTTTTGTTTTTCTTGTTTTAAACCTTTGGGTCAAGGGGGCCTTGGGGGCCCTTAGTTTAAACCCCCCAAAACCGGCCTTTTTGCTATTTATTTTTCCAAGCATAACCCATTGGGCTGGTTATTAGGGGCATGCTAAGGGGTTTGGGGGGAAACCCCACGCTTTGCCCATTTTGTGGTCTGTTAACTGGGGTTCGTCTTGGGGCTTTTTAGTTTAACCCCCAAACCGGGCCTTTGGCGTTTATTAATTTTTCAAGGCATTTACCCTTTTTGCTTGGTTATTTTTAGGGGCATTTTGGGGGGGCTTAGTTGGGGGACAAACCGGGCTTTTGGCCCCAAATTTTGTTTTGTTCTGTTACTTGGGGGTTTTCCAGGGGGCTTGCTTTAGGTTTTACCAAACGGCCCTGGATATTATTTTTCAAAAAGGGCATTACCATTTGCTTGTTTATTTAAGCATTTTGCATAGTTTGGGACCGCGGGAATTGGGCCTTCCATTCATAAATTTTAATAGTGTGCAATTGCTTAGTTTTAAATGGCTTTGCCCAAATTTTGTTTTTCAAAAAAGTCTTCAAAAATTATTTGGTTTTAACTGTTTTTTTTTTGTCCAGGCCTTGGGGCTTAAAAGGTTTTATTTTTTTTTTTATTTTTTTTCCATTTTCTGGCAACGGCTGGGATGCTTTTTAATTTTGGGAATATGAAATTGGGGGATTTTTTAATCTTGTAAACCATAAGGGGGATAAACAATTTGTTTAACATTTCATTTGCCAAGAATTTTTCCTTTTTTCAAATTATTTCCATGTTTTAGGGGGAAAACCCTAAAATGGGGGGCCCCCGCGGCAAGGGAAAAATGTCCAAATATCTTAGTTTCAGAACGGGACCCCAGCCCTTTATTAAAAAAAGGGGGGGGCCGGCGGGGGGAAGGGAATTTTTTTTTTTTTCCAAAACAATTTTTCAATGGCCTTTTTAATTAAACATAAAAGTTTTTTAATTAAATTCTAAGGTTTTTTTAAACAGGGTTTTTAACCCAAAAAAAAACTTTTAATTTTTTCCGTAATTAAGGATTCTGGGTCGGGTATAAGCGGCCAGTCCAAGGATCTTTTATATATAAGAAAAAAAGCGCAGTGGGGAATTTTTCAGGCAAAAACTTGGAGTTGCCAATTTTACAATTCTTTTTAAAAATTACCTGACAATTTAAAGGCTGCCCAGGGTTTACCGGGTTATTTTTTAACCATACTTGGTAGGTTTACCCCATTTTTTCCAACCTTTTATTTTGTAAAAAAAAAATTTATTTTGATCTTGTCAGTATTTAAGGGGCAGGGGGGGCAAGTTTTCTTTTAAAGATTAATTAAAAAAAAGGAACAAGTTGGAAATTTTATGGCAAAAACTTGGGATTTTTGTTCAAATTTTTTACCCAAATCTTTTTCAAAAAATTTTTAAAACTGGAACCAGGGTTTTTTTTCCCCCAAGGGCTTTGCCCAGGTTTTTTCTCCTTTGTGGGACGGTGGCCCAGGGTGGGGCTTTTTTTGAAGTTTTATTTTTTCTTTCGTTGGCCCCATTATAAATTGTTTGTATTGGGGGGACCGGTAATTTTCCTTAAAATTTTTTCATTGTTAATACAATTTTTTCTTTTATGGGGGGGGGGCCAAGGGGATATTGCCGGCGCCAATTTTTTTGGCTTTTTTCATAAAAAAGGGTTTTATAAAATCTGGAAACCAGTTTTAAAAACCCCAAAAGGGCTGGCCAGGGTTTTCCTTAATTTAAAAATTATTTTACATTATTTATTTTTTTTCAAAGGATTGTTTGTTCTGCTTTTACTTGGGCATGATATTTAATATCCAACTTAAGTGAAAGGAATTTAATTTTAAAATGGGTTTATAAAGGTAAAACCCAAATTTGAAACTGAGGGGTTTTTTTATTGTTATAATTGTAAAATTTTTTGTTTAACATTCAACCAAATTTTCTTTGTTTTTCAAAAGGGGGTTCTTTTTTCCCAACTTTATTTAAAATTTTTTTTGGGGAAAAAAGGAAGTCCTAGGGTTTTCTTGATTAAGAAAACTTTTTTTTTTCCTTATTTTATCCCTTTAAACTTAATTAATAAAATTTTATTTTTTCCATTTTTTTTGCAAAAAACAATTCCATAAATTTATTTCAATGAACAAAAATTAAAAAACCATTATACCACGGGTCAGGGAACTTCCAACAATTTATTTTAAGGTTCCCCCCCAAAAATTTGGCATAAAATTTAAAGTTTTATTTTAAAAGATATTTTAACCAATTTCTTTGGATTTTCCAATTTTTCTTACCATAGGGGGTCTTAAAAACTTTTTGGGATTAAATTGGGGGGGGAAAAAAAAAAATTGTATTTAAAGGCGGGAAAAAACCAAAAAATTGGACCACATTTTTAAACAAATCTATTTTTTTTTGGTTTAAATTGCCATTTTTTTTAGGTTTTAAAAAATAAAACGAAATAAATTGATTTCGGGAAAAAGGGGAAAAATTTGGGGCAAAATTTTTTCGGCGCTAGACTTACCGGCCAAAAATTGGGAAAAAAAAGATACTTAAAAAAACTTGGAAATTTTCAAGTCAAACAATTACCTTAACCCAAATAAGGAGATTTGGTTGGTTTATGTTTTTTAAATTTTTGGTTTTCTAAAGGGTTGGGGGGGGGGGCCCCCACCGGGGGGCCCCCACTTTGGGTTTTTTTGGACATTTTTTACTTTTCCAGGGGGGTTTTTTTTTCTATTGGGCCATTTTAAAAATTTTTAAATTTAACAAATTTCTTTTTAACTTAGCCCAATTTCAAGTTTTGAATTTTCATTATACTATATATTTAAAACTTTAAAAATTTTTGTATTACTTTTTTCCAAAAATTTTCATTTTTGGAAAAAAAACTAGGTTTTTTTTTCCCCAAAAAAAACAGGCTTTTAGGGGCCTTTGTAACTAGTTTTGGATTTCTTGAACTGCACTTTGGGAGTCCCCCCCCCCATGGCCATGGCCCCAATTTTTGGCTGGTTTTTCACCCATTGGAAGGGGGAATAATTCTGGGGTTTTGCTGATAACAATTAATGAATCCATTTCCTTTAATTTTTCTTAATAAAAAGAAAGATTTTTTTTCTAGTCTTTAATTTTTTTCATTTTTTGTCCATTTGATACTTTTTTAGTATATTTTTCTTGTAAAAAAAACATTTTTTTTCCATTTTAAACAAACCCATAGGTTTTGGTAAAAAAAACTATAAATTTTTTTTTGGATTTCATTAAAAATCTCTAATTTGTTACCCCAAAAAAATCAGTTTTTTAAAGGGACGTTTGGAAAAAACAGTTTCCGGAATTAATTTTTTGGGGCATTAAACTGTTTTTTTTCAGAATTGTTTCTTCCCCCAATAAATTTTAAACAATAAATTATAATGTTTATTGTTTGTTTAAAGTTTTCCCAAACCCAAAGGCTAATTTATTTTGGTTTCTTATTTAAAACCTCCAGTTTTTTGCTTGGGGTTTTAAAAAAAAACCCAAAATTAGGGCATAAATTCCTGTTTTTAAATGTGGCCTTTGGAAAAAACCAAATGTTTTAGGGGCTTGCAGGTTTTCCAACAAAAATTATATTTTAAGAAACAAGTTTCAGGAACTTTTTTTTTCCAATTAAAAAATGTTAAGGACCATTTAAAATTTTTTTCTTTTTTACCAAACATATTTATAAATATTTGTTCAAATTTAAATAATTAAATATGGATTCTTTTTCGTAAAAACATTTTTTTTCCTTTTAAAAAAAACATTGGGACTTGGATTTAAAAAAAAAAATAAATCGTAAACTTCGGGCGCAAAAAATTTTAGCCCCCTCTGTTTCCCAAATCCCCCCTATTTAACAGGTTTTCCAAAGGGTCATTTCCCCCTTAGTCAAAGGTCTTCCCCTTGGGGGTTGGGCGGGGGGGAAGGTTCCCCTTTTTTTGGGGCGGTTTTTTACCTTCCCCCGTTTGGTTTATTTTTTTTTCGAATTTTAAAAACAATATTGGTAAAAAAACCCCCCATTGCCCATGTTGTTAATTTTATGGTAAAAAAACATTTTTGTTCATGTTCTGTTTATTATGTTAAAAACATTTTTGGGTTCAATTTTATTGGGGCATTTTAATAAATTTTTGGGCCCTTTTATTTCAAATTTTCCAAACCCCTTTAATGTTTGTTGTTTTTATTTTTTTCTTTTTCCCATACCCCCCAAAAAACCCCAATTTCCTCTTTTGCCAAGTGATATTTTTTTTTGGGGCTTTTTGGGGGACCCCTGGACAATTTACATAAAAAATAAGGGGAATTTTTTTTATTTGCCCCCCAACATAAAATAAAAAATTTATGTTTCCCCATTTGTTTTTTTTCTGTTTTTCCCCCCTTAAACTCATTTTAACTGTTTGTAACCAGGAAATAATTAACGGGTTTCAGGTTTTTTAAGGGGGGGCCGTTACGGGGGGGTCAAGGGTTTAAAGGCCAAAGTTTCTAAACCCCCCGTTTTTTTCTTAAAAAGGGGGCCAAAAATCGATTATTCAAAAGAACTTAAAATTTTCAAATGTAATTGTTTTAAATTAAACCCCCATGGGATTAATTAAACCATTTTAAGATTTCTTATCCAAAAAAAGAAAATAATTTTTTTGGCGCCGAGGAAAATGATTTTTTTCTCGCCCTTTTCTGTTTACTAAAAAAAAAAATTCCCCCACCCTCCTTACCAAACCCTTTCATTCCTTCCCTCTTTTCTTTCAATTTTGGATGGGTTTTGGAATATTTTTTTTAAAATACCCCCAATTTTTCATTTTTATTCTTAATGAAAAATTCAAGGGTTGTTTTTTTTCACCTTTATTGTTTATCTCCCCAAAAATTATTTTGTTTTGCCAACTATTTTTCCATTTGGAAGAATACCCCCAACTATTAATAATTTATATATTTTTTTTTTTTTTATATTTATTGTTTAATTTATTGTTCATGCCAAAGATTTTATTTTTAAAAAAACTTAAAGTCGGATTGTTTATTTATTTATTTTTTTTTAATTTACATATACAGTGGGGGTTTTTTTTTAGGAAAAGGGGAAAACGTGGACGCTGGTAGGGGGGAAAAATTTAACAAAAAAGTCATTTGGGAAACTTTATTATGACGGTTATTTATATATATACTTATCTACATAGTAGAGAGTTACAACTATATCTTTTTCCCCTTAAAAACTTAATCAATCATGCAAAATATTCTTTGCGTATAACATATTTTCTTAATATGTATGGTGGTGAATGGTTTTTATAACTTCTATTTTTGTATGAAAGTTAATACAGTATGGGTATAATAGTGTACTGTGACACACTTTAGCTCCATATGAGTCATTTTCATAATAAGAAGTACAAATTATATTAACTTTACTAAAATAACCAAAAAAAATGACAATATTTTGATAGCAACTGATTTCCAGAAATAGTACCTTTCAGTACGGGATATAGCCAAGAAAAAAATGGCTGCCTCCATGTTGAGACAGTACTTGCAGTTTCCTGAAAATTTTTTGGTTATTTTGAACAACAATTGGTGTTTATCCTGCAAAAAAATGAAAAAAAAAAAATATTTTTAAATCATGTAATTATTAAATCTGATCCAGTTTAAAGGAAAACTAGAATTTTTTGGGGGAAAAAACTTGGCTATTTACCGAGGGGAAGACGCCGACTATCGGTGTCAATTTGTTAGTAAAAAAAACCCCTGAACTCCATCCTCCTCTTTCAATTTTTGATGTTGATATAAATACCATTTCATTAATTCTTAATGAATCAGTTGTTTCACTTCTTGTTTATCTAAAATTTTTTTGTGCAACTATTCATGATATACACTAAAATTATATCTAAAATATATATATATTATATATATATATATATATATATATATATATATATATGTATATTGTTTATGCAAAGATTTATAAAACTAGTCGATGTTATATTATCTCTTTCAATATTTTTCTATTGTTGTCAAAAAATACTTATGATCTAGTCATATGTAATACACTTTTTCATGTATAGAATGTTTAAAATATTTTCCAAGGATGGAGCCCTACATCAAGTGGTACTAGAACACAAGATTAAAGGGCACAGGGTTTTCCAAACTATGGTTTTTCCTGGGCGAGTCGACCACGATTTGGAAAATATTTATTTTTTCTGGTCAATTGTTTTGATCAGGGAATCCTTTTTATTATATTTATGTAAAATGGTTTTTGGTTCAAATTTGTCAATCTTTAAATAACTTTTGTTAAGATTGTTATCTATTTGAATTTCTTTACAATGTTATCATAATCTGGCAGTTTTTACCCCCCAGTTTGGTTATTTCGTACAAATATGTACATGCCATGTCTGTTATTATGTAACATTTGTCATGTTTGTTATTATGTAACATTTGTCATGTTTGTTATTATGTAGGCGGTTTTTACCTCCCAGTTTGGTTATTTCGATACAAATATGTACATGCAATGTTTGTTATTATGTAACATTTGTCATGTTTGTTATTATGTAACATTTGTCATTTATGGCATTTAATAAATGCCCCACTTTTTACCTCCCCAGTTTGGTTATTTCGATACAAATATGTACATGCCATGTTTTTTTATTATGTAACATTTGTCATGTTTGTTATTATGTAACATTTGTCATTTATGCATTTAAAAAATGCCCTCGGCGTTTGTTTAAAAGCTCCGTGAAAATCTGCCACTTTACAAATGGAAATGGAGACAAAACGGGGTCGCCGCCCCAAAATTAACGTCCACCAACTTCTAATAACAATAAACTAATATAAATTTCGATAATGTTTTTACCTTGAAACAAAGATACTAATGTAAAATCTTGAGAATTTCGTTGAAAAAATTGGGGAGAACTTCTCCTTCGCCC